>NC_138885.1:41181051-41270985 GCF_965194825.1 Balaenoptera physalus
TCTATGGGTGTTCTAAACAGATTCTATCTAGAGATGGAGCTAATACACAGTTTGGCAAGTATAGATCAGAATGTGCATAAAAAGCCATCATGACTTACACACACACACAGTCACACACACCACAGGAGCAAAAACCCTTGAATCAGACAGATATAATAAAGTGAAAGTTTTCTTTCTCCTGAATTTGCCATATCTAACATATCTATTTTGGGGCCAGTGTTGTCTCCTGAAAATGATTTTTATGTCTAAAGGATATGAACTCCACAATGCATCTGTTCTCCTCTTTCACCTCCTGGAGCTGAGAAAGGGTCATGAGCAGTTCACTACTTATTCCTTGAGTAGCCAAATTGGTATTATTTTCTGAAGTTGCTCCTGGGAGTAAGACAACACAATGGTGAGACTATTAAAACTGATAATTTCATCTGAAATGTGCAGCTTCCTTTCATCTCCTGTCTGCCTGCCCAAGGCTAGAAGTCACTTCTTATGCTCACCTTAATATTTGAGATTTAAAACAATTCTTAGATGCAGTGAATAGACTGATCAAACATATGTGTTTAAAAGTGAATAAACTTTATTCCACCTCTGCAGAAGCGAAAGCGAATGACTTAAATGTGGAAAAGCAGATTTTTTTCTTCCTTGCTTCTCAAAAACCACGAGGACTTCCTGTTTCATCATTCTTTAAGTCTACCTATAGTGGTCTAAAGGTGAAATGCCTGAATATTAAGCCATAATCAATCATTGTACACACACTAATTACTTTCTGTCCTCCCCTTTCCTTGTCATCATGGTCCAAAGCAGGTTTTTGAGACTGAGTACATTCATCTGAGCTGTTAGCTGCTACGGTCCACTGCATCCTCCTATGATCTGCCTGGTCCAGACCCCTGGAGAAAATTTGTGCATGCATACTGTATGTGAACTTTAGATAAATAAATAAACACGTGAACCAGCTTCCAGATAATTGAAAGCGAGTGAAGGAGGGAGCAAAAAGAAAACAATTTCTCTGGGGATAAGCGGCTAAGGTGGCAGGTATGATTAAAATCCATATGATTTATGGGCAGGTGGATTACTAACATGACAGCCCTGTTAGTGTTTGTTTGTTTTGGTGCATTTGACAATAAAGTTTTGTTGATGTTGTTGTGCTTGCTGTGGGTTTTGCTCAGGAGTTAGCCACTCAGGAATTCCTAGTGCCTGACTGAGCAGTAATTTAGCAAGCTCTCTTGTGCTCTTTTCCTGTCAGCATTAACATGTCAATTCATTTTAATAGTCTGGGCATGCTCAGTGGGCAGGCATTTTCTCAGTAGGCATCCCAGGAGCCCACCCCGTGGTGCAGAAATGTGTTATAGCTTGTCTCAGACCTCGGAGACTTCAGCAGGTTTATTTTCATTATGGCCAAGTGTATTTGTTAAAACAAAGCCAAAATAATATAGAAAATCAAGACCTTAACAAATGAAATGGGTTATGTATATTTGATTGGTAATTTAAGCTCCTTTCAAAGATCAGTTTGGACAATCTTTCTTTACACAAAATTATTACATAGTAGAGTTTTATAAAAATGTGTGCTGTCACTGCTTCTAGTTTTTGGAAGTTAAATGATATTCTGTCACAATGGGGATTTTCTGTAATCATAATTAATTAATAGTTGAAGTGGCTTTTATGTTAAACGAGAATTTGCCTACTATCTTTCTCGTGAAAGTGGATTCTTATCTAATGTTCTGTCCATAAGTAAGTGGATGAACGAATGTAGAAATAGGTACATAAGTACATAAAAAAACAAACACAGGCACACAAACACTCAAATCAAACTACCAATTAGAAGTCTTGGTGCTTCGTAAATCTGTCCCTCAATTGTCAAAGTAGATCTCAGTTTAAATCCAAATTTCAGATATGTTAGCAAACACCTTGTCAGCCAGAAAGGAAGTGAAAAAAGAAAAGAAAGAGAAGAAACCTAATTCCACAACCCCAATAAAATTTGGTTCACCACTGCAGAAGAGTTGGCTATTTAAGCCATTTATGCAAATGCCTGCTTCAAAAAAGCAAGCTTTTGAGGGCACACTTTAAAGCAGATAAAAAATTCAACGTGTTGTAATGTTGACACATTTTTGGATCTCAGAATTTTTTTAACTGCTTAACAATTCTGTAATATTAAGAGTAAACAAACAAGGAGGGAGAAAGATATCAGCACAGAGAATTATATTAGCTTTTTCTTTGAATACTCAATCTCAATCTTTTCTCTTCCATCCCTGTTTTCCTTGATCTTGAGTGGCAAGCTTTGTCTATTCGATTATGTAAGGAAAGTGAATTGATGGTGTATAGGCTCAGAAGATTTTTCTGTAGTACAGTTGGTGGGAATGGTCTGGCCTTTGCGCATCATTACACAATAGAACAAAATTCTGCTTAGAATTTAGAGTTCAACAGAAGGGTGTTATACCTCAGATATACCCTGGTCTCTCACTAAACATTCTTTAAAATAATTTCAAGTGATACTCCTGTAAATTATTTTGCATATAGGTCATTTTAGAAATTCTTAACATGAAGTTTTAGAATTCTCCACAGTGTCGTAGTTTCCATTTTTACCTCCTTTCAGTTTTAACCATGGATATTGACTAGTTACCCATTAGCAAGAATTCTCTTAAGGTTTCAAATCTTCAGTGATTGGAAATATAAACCAGGGATATTTAAGCAGTGATAACTTAATCCAAAATAATTGTAATAATATTTTAACTGATATCATCATTCATAGGAAGTACAATGTTTTTTAAGGTCTAAAAATATTCACTGAACTCAGGAAGTAGCTGCTCATAAATGCTTATTCAGGTCGGGGAAAATGTTTTCCATACTCTGTATCCCAAAGGGCAAAGTGGAAAGATAGTGGATAATAGGAAGGGATACAGAGGCGATTAGATGGATGTGAAGGCAGAGGTCAGAAAAGAGGGAGCAGCTCTCCTTCCTGAAGCTCTCCTTTCCTTCCTGTGGCTTTTGCATCACTCTGCCTGGTTCAGACAACTCTAGAGTATTCTAGCTGCCCTCCTGTCACACAAATATATCTTTTGGTGTGCATCTATCTGTATACTACATGAATGCTCACCTTAAGATGATTAGAGAAAAGAAAAATGAAGAGCAAAAGATATTTCTTGCCTTCTGAATCTTAAACCAAACCTCTCCTTTATGACGCCTCTAAAGTTTGCATACTGGGAAAAAGTTGACTAGCATATTTTTGCCAAGATGAAAAATGATAACTTTTCCCTAAAATACTGAATGTACTTTAACTCACAAAAGCTTTGTTCACATAAAATAGAGTAGAAAAAGCCCTTCATTTGTAAAATGCTTTCAGATTCTCAATGAGAGGTGCTCTATTTTCGTGATTCAGTCTGCTCACACATTCATTAATATTATTATGAAAAAATTACAATTATAATTTTAATAAAACAAACTAGAGAATGTATTCTGCCTGTCACCTTCTCTCTGTGTTCAGTATACAGTGGATTACCTGGTAGCAATAAATTCCCTGACTTGTATTTTAACTCAAATATAGTGCTTCCAATTTTTTAAATAAAATTTTTAAAGGTATATAATTTACATAATCTATGATTGATAGTGTTTATTAATAAAACTCCAAGTCTCTGTCTCTCTCTTTTTCTTTCTGAAATACACATAACTTTCCCCTCCCCCCAAGACACACACACACACACACACACACACACACACACACACACACACACACACACACATTCTCTCTCTCTCTTTCTCTCTCTCTCTCTCTCTCTCTCTTCAGGGCTCATTCCAATCTAATAAGGATTATTTTCACAGCATTCCAGACATAATGTTCCAAATTATTATTCTATAATCCTGTTCTTCTGCTGCAGATAAAAGGAGAACACATTTAGAGAACCATTGCTTAGGAGTCTCTTTTACGTAAATGTTAAAGCAATCAGAAAAAGAATTAGCTGTGAAACATACAAGAAGGTTCCATGGGATTCTGAGTGACTCCTTCTAACATTCAAAGTGTTTACATATGTTGTGTGTGACTAGAATAATGGAAGTGGTAGAGAATGCGATACTTTAATCAATTTTCAGAATTATTTTGAATAGGACTTAAACTTTAGAACTAATAACAATGTAGCACATAAATGTCCAATAGCCAAAATATACTACCTAATCATTTGCTTTTTATGGAAGTAGGGCTGGGAGTAGTAAACTTATTATTTCCTTTAAATATCTTTGTAAATTTCTTTTAGTCTCATGATTTATGGCTTCCTTTTCACAGTGAATCTACCTTTCAAAGAATTACTTATTCTTTGAAAACTTTACAGAGGCATCCTACATGATTCATTTTCATATTATTTACAGCAAATACGTAAATCATATACTGACAGTAGCATCTTTGTAGTTCTTTTTAAAATATGGATGAAATATGATTTTTCTTCCAAGGTACAAAACATCATTAAGGGCTCAGGTGGTTAAAATCAACATGAAAAATACATGCTGCATTTTCTCCCCTTAAATGCAATAATGTAATCAGATTTCAAGTCATCTTACCTACCTCACTTACAGCTTTATGGAGATTAATTAGTTTTTAGACCCCAGTCACATGATCTTTTCTGACTGTCATTTAGCTGGCTGACAAGAACCTGTAAGCTGTCTCCTGCCCCAAAGGACAGATTAAATTTTAGTATTGTTTGTCTTCTTTCTTTGATTTAAAGGTGTATTTTTAAAGTTATGTTTATTTTATTTTGTTGTTAATTGGAAATTTATTGTAACCTTGTTTTGGGGGAAGGTAAATATTTAAATAATTATAAATACTAGGTAAAATGTTCTCCCTCCTTTGCTACAGACTGTTATGCTAACACCTAAAAACTAGCTTTTTATTATTTATGGTCCAGATGTTACAAGAATTCAGATGTTTTCCACAACAAAACTGCACCTCACAGGGGAGGTTACTCAGGTGCTGCGAGTTAAGGACACTGGTAGTTTGTGGTCCCAAAACAGGTTTCTAAAGTCAAAATGATGATGAAAAAAGATTTTAATTACTTGGAAATTTACTAAGTAACAACCAAAAAAAAAAAAAAAAAAGTATAATTTGCCTCAGTGGCAAAATTTCTGTTAAGAAAAAAACACAAACACAAAAAACAAAATTCAACACGACAAAAACTTAATAGTTATGCATTTTTACTCCTTAATAATGTATTTTCTATGATTACTGTTATCATTTATTACTCCGTTGCTGACTGAGCTGAGGATTAAAATGGAAAGATCATAGCCTTAGTTTTTATGTTAGTATACTTAGCTGCGGATTCTCACTAGAAAAAAAACAAAAGAAGAAAACATTGATAAAGTACTTCAATCTGCTTTACAATATGTGATTAAAGAAGGAAAAGAAACCTTGTCTGCTACAGTTGTTAAAACATTGATATTTCTAGCTGGTGTCCTAATTAAGGTGTAATGAGAGATTTGAAGTGCAGTGAATTCCCTTCATTCACGTCACTAAACCAGTGAACCACAACTACACGTAGAGTTTCAGGGAGAAATAAGACCAAGTAAATTAGTTACCCTGTAACTCCTGAGCAGTTGGTTCAGCACTGGAGCCACTGGGGCGTAGATACATGGAGAATGTGTGATGTCTGGCTGCTATTGGACTGCAGATTTCCTTTCATGGATACTAAACAATAAACAGTCACTCCACCTAGGAGAGAACTTGATTCCATAAACACATGGAATTTCCTGGCTCTTGAATATAGACGCCACAGGATTTTCATTGCTCAGGTGTTACTGGATGCAATGCTGATTTGGGAACTGAAATTATCTATTTCCCTCGCCTGTGGAATTGGACCATTGCCTTTGGCAGTAAACCCGGACTCCTGCAAATGATGAAGACATCCCTCCATGCCTACCTAGAAAGTAGCACCAACGTGGATGCCATTAGAAAAGATTCAAATGAGTGTATGCTGAGAAAATTGTGGCTTCCATACCTTGCATGAAGAGGGAAGATTTGAGAACACCAGTACAGGTTGAGGCCTGCTCCCTTGAGTGGAATCATTGGGTTAATCAAAAACTCTTAAAGGACACTGATGTAGTATTTTCTGGCATTTTTTTCTTTTTTTTTTCCAACACACGGTTCATCTACTTGTGTTTCCTGCCTGACTTTGGCAATGAGAAATTAATCACGCCACTCTATGCCTACCTTCAAAGATTATTTTAAATAATTAGAACAGAGATAAATGATGGGAAAGAATCTCAATACTCATCCTGGAGCATCTGTATAAATAATAGATTTGATAAGCTTTATATTCATTTTCTTCATAATGACCTTTGGAGAGTAAATTCCATTTCAAATTCCCAATTTGTAAATAACAAAAAGCCGAAAGCAAGAGAGGTAACAGGATAATCCAAATCCTCTGTAGATCCATTGGTCTCATCAACCTCTCTATTATTCTTAGGAAATGTGTTATTATTATGGTTGGGTTCTTCACCAGGAGGCAATGGTTCCATACCCTAGGACATTCTTTTGGTCCTATACATAGATTTTGTACATGCCATCATCCTATGTTTAGTTAAAATAATAGAAAAAAATTATTCCATTGCCAGGTAAACATTACACATCTAATCAGTTGTCTCCAGCACAGTCTTATAACTTCAGAGTTAAAATTGCATAGTTATATTCTTTATTGGCACCTGTGAGCTGCCCCTCTCACCTTTTCCCACAAAAGAGACCTAGATCAGCAGGGGTAGAGAGTAAGCACATCCCCAACCCCTCCAATCCATAGAAATGATCATAAATAAACAAATGCCTGAATATATCCATTTCTATCCCCGGTAGGCAGCATTCCAAGCCAGGCATGTTGATCCTGGGTTTCTGTTCCATTGATAACAGGGGATATGCCATTTTTGTTCCAGCCCAGAGCCATCCAATGTGCACTTGTAAGGCAAGTTTCCATGTTGAGTGAATAAGGATCATTGTTTCCTACATAATGAGCCTCCCTCTCCTTTGGCTCTCAGTGAAAGGCTGCCACCACACTGGCTAAGAAATAGTCCTGTTTAACCGCCAAGTGTCTGCTGAACACAGTGTGTAATGGGAATGATTTTCTTATCCTTCATTACATAACTGGCACATGAATAATTTTGCCCACCAGGTCATCATGTCACATCATCCATGGTAACTTGTTCGATCAAATGTAAAAACTGTATTACTCATCCAAAATGAACGTTTTTACAAGAAAAATAAGGAAATGCCTTTATTTCTACTCCCTTCCACCTCCATATATTGAAGATGTTGGTTTCAGAAATGAATAGTTAAGGAAAGCCAATAAAGTACATTGACTGAATTCATATTGTAATTTAAAATATGTTTTCAAGTGGTGCATATGTTTTATACCTGTTTCTGGCTGGCATAGCCAAACCAAGGATCTAGACATTAATACTAGATCCAGTTCACTAATATTTATTGCTCTAAATCCAATCTATATTAGCATGTCAGCCCTGAATCAAAGCAGAAGACAGCGGTATTTATGATTATTAGTACAATATTGAATCATCCTGAACCAATTACCGTGTCATTATTATCTTCTGAATAGGGCTTGATTCGTCTGTGATAAATATGATGCAATTAAACCACCTTTTTACATAATAAAACACTGCAGGTGTTTATTCTTAAGAGTTCACAGATACCAACAACCAATAGATTTAATTAAAAAAATCCTTGATATAAGTGTGAATTTTATTAAATTTTTCTAACTTTAATGTACATTTAAAGTGTATATTATTGAAAGATACAATTGTGTAATCTCTTGTCTGGCTATTATTTAGAAACTATACTAACTGTCAGACAAAACAAAAATTAACATGGTTGCTTAATATTCTGATTAAAAATGTCATTTATTCAAGGCATATAAACATTAACTGAATTACTAAAGAAAGTTTTTAGTAATAGGTATGTTACAAAAAGAGATTAATAACAACAGCAAAAGTATATATGCAATTTCAAAACTTTTTTCACTGCATATTTAAATATACTATTATTTGAATGACCCACACTTCAACCAATCTAAATGTTAATAATTCTAAGAACCTTCATCTAAAAGACAAAAATCATTAAACAGAAAATAATGTTTAAAGTTATTATTTTACATGTTGAAAATAACCCAAGAAATTGTCTTAGTTCTTGATGTGTTTCCTCTCCTCACTCTCTCTAGCCCCAAATTTAAAATCAACATTTATAATTAGAGGAGTAGAAAAAAATAATATCAGGATTACAATTTGGGGGGATTTTACAAAGGTATCTTGAGTATTATAATAGTCAATCTGTTTGATAATTATTATACTTTAAAACACTAAAATTCAAGTCAAATTGGAGGGTTTTTTTGTATAGATGAACATATTGATTATTAATTTTCCATGACTTTAACCAAACAAGGAATTTCATGACCTTACAAAAAAAAAGTTGTATTAAAAATAATGGATTCAGAAACAAAACCACCTTGACAGATTCAATTTATTGCCAAGTGGGCCTATTATACTATTTCTATCCTGCATTTTTCTTGATACCTTTTGGGGAAAGAAAATTTGGTATAAATCTTCATCTACCTCTCAGGCTAGTAGCTGTTTAACTAATGTCACTCGGCAATGAAACACTGGTTGGCCACCAACACCTTTTATAACGTTCTTCTAGATGTGGTCGTAGAATGAACGGAACATGTGTCAGTATTTACTGACTGCATTATTGCAATCAGCCAAGGATTTCAAAGTGGTTGATAACATATAGCTTTTATCATACACCTTGCTGTTGGCCTATCTAGGTAATTATAGAAAGTTTGTTTTTGTTTTGAGACTGTAATTATACAAATTACAGTTTTTGTCCTCTTTCATCCACTCTCTCTGTCTCTGTCTCTCCCTTCCTTCCTCTCTTTTCATAAATAATTCTAAATAGGAGGGAGTTCCCACTTTTATTGCCAGCATTTCAATAATTGTAGATATGTTCTTGTAGAAATCAACTGATAATTCTGAACACCTACCATCAATATCCAATTTTCTCCACATTTTAAAAGGCAAGAATAAACTCAAATCCATTCCAAGCAGATTAACAAAAATGTGCTTTTTTTTTCAATCTACAGTGTGTATAGGGGAGGAAGAGTCATTGTGCCTCACATAAAGGAGTATTAAAAATTAAAATGAACATTTTCATTGGTGCAGACTAAAATTTATTCTTATAACCACAGAACTTCAATATAAATTAAGAGTTTGTAAAAAATTGAAAATGGGTACTAGATTCCAGACAATATTTAATTTAACCTAAGTGTTAAAATAAAAGCAATAACACTGTGAATAAATTAATGAACTACAATTAATTATATTTACAATAAGTGGTTTGGGTTTGAAACACCTACTCTCTGCACTGATAAAATAAAACCTACATCCTGCAGAAGCTAAAGTAAGTTAAATGAAGATGCTTTTAACAAGGTTATTACTTAAGCAATGACAGGTTTACAGATTTTAGCACCACTGGGTTTTCACAGGAGCTACAGCAAGTGCTAAAATAACACACACCTTCAGGTTCATTAAATTCACCAGTGTGATGAAATAACTGATATTTTGCTATATTACTATAGTTCCTCAAAGAACCGTCTATAAATAAGATACACTAGTAACAACTGTTTGTGCTGGTAAAATAATGAAATAATTCTTCCAAGGCTTATCTGCAAGGGAAAAATAGTGTTTAAGCAATACTGTGAGCATAGCTATATCTAGTAATTTTGACTTCTTTGGAGTCACATATTTATTTATTTACCTAAAATAAGTATGTTCTGTAAAAGGTTTTGCCATGGGGCTGCGCTCAGAAGGAAACTTGTAAAAAGGTGGTGTGTATTAAAAGGAAATAAACTGAATCTCACCCCCAAATATTTACTTTATTGTCTGATGTTTACTAGGATATTTATGGAGGCTGTTTTATTTAAAGAACTTATAAAATTCCAACAGCTGCCAGAAACAGCAGCATCTCTGATAAATCCTTTACTGTTGTCTGTTGTGAGATGAGTCAAAAGCATAAATAGTGGGTTTCTAATAAATCAATGGAGCCTGGCCTTCGGAGACCTAGAAGACATATGGGCAGTAATAGACTATCTCAGGTTGTCTCATGAGTGATTCCATCTGGATGAAGTCTTGGTGTTATTCACAGCCTACTTCTTTCCTAAAACACCTTCAATCTTATCCACAGCCTCCATCTCAAATGTCAGACCACCTGGGATATGCAGCTGTCAGGCTGAAAGGAGAGCTGCCTGGGACTGGCCCCGGCCTACTCATCAAGGAGATACTGTCACCAGCCAGCAGGCAATGCTAGGTGTGCGGGGGTGACTGACATTACCGAAAGCAGGGGCTATGCCTGGCTCGGGATTTGAGATTTTAAGGGAAACATAGAGAACTTAGCTGACACAATGGCTATCTCTACAATAGAGCTGCCTCAGATGTGAGGATATGATATTCTCTCCTTCAACATATTTTCTTCTTTTGGTCAATATTCATGTAGAGATCCATATATTCTGATTATAAATCAATCAAAATATATAATATTCACAAGTGTATTTCTTCATACTTCATATCATTCTCAAGTTTTTTGCCATATGTTCTCTTACATTGGTATGTATATTTTCCATTATTAACCAAATTTACCTTGACCAGTACATGCCTTCTGAGATAATCTTTTCTTTATTATAACTATGCTTGTTAGTCTCTTTTCCTTTCCCCTCTGTGTCCGGATACCCTCAGTCTCTGCTGATGTTCGTGGCTCTGACAGCCTGGGAGACAGCAGCACCCTAATACAGGTGGTCATTTTAGTTGACAAGCGACTAGTAAGAATCCATTCAGTTTAATGTTTAGTGTTCCCTTCTTCACTCTCCTGAGCCCTCCCTTTAAGCAATTAGCAAACACAAAACTCCTATTGCAACTTCAATAACTGCACTCCTTCTCTTTGGAGATTGGATTATGTTTCTGTCATTCTGATTTTTCTCTTTTTTTTGCAAAGGTATTGAGGGTCACTTAACCCCACTAAAAATAGACCCCTTTAATCACAAATGATGGTTTCTACAAGAGGGCAGATGCCATATCTAGCTTCTTTGCTTGTATTTCTGAGTTTCAGCGATGGTTCTTGGCACTCTAAAATACTTAGCCAGTGAATGACTGAATTTGTGTCTTCCTATTTTCCTATGAAAGAGAATTGTCTTCATGGATAATCAAGACCCAATGTGATGTGAAGTTTTATTTGCCTTAAAATTTTCTTTTCCTAAATTTCTTTCCTGTGCATACTTGTTACAATCCTTTTACTTCTTGTTTAGCTCCTTTCTTAATATTAGGCTGTATTTGTTGTTTTTCTGCTTCCTTTTTGTAATCCTTGATCTGCTGTATCCAGCTTTAAGTTAGGCTCTGAAAGTTAAGTCATTTGGTGATGGGTTTCTGGTTTTATGAAAAATGAATCATAATTTTTCCAGGAAGGCAGCACCGCATAGTGGTTAACAGCATGGGTTCTGGAGTCAGGTGAAATGAGTTTCAAACTCAGCGCTGCAGTGAACAGCCGGCATGATACTGGGCAGGACTGCAGTGTGTGCTCATGTTCTCCACAATGAGGACGTGACACGACCTGCCTTGTTGGGTGGTAGAAGAATTAATTGTGACAAGTGTATGACACTCATGTCACATAATGCAGTGCTATTGAATACCTGATATTTTCTCTACAGTTGACTTGCTCTGAGATAAATATTATCATCGCCATTTCACCCTTAGGAAACTAAGCATGGGAGAGTTATTCTTTTGATGTCGCATTAATGGTGAGATGGGGTTTGAATCAAGGTTAGTCTAGTTCTAATGTCTTTATTTTTTCTGCAAGTTGCTCAGGAGGCAACTTTTGTGCCTCTGTGTAATTTTGCACTCTGTGTGTACATAAAGAGCCAGGAAGGCTACTGGCTCCCCCTTCGAAACAAGTCTGGAATCTGACCACTCCTCTCTACCTCCACTACTACACCTTGGTCTCAGCCTTCGTCATCTCTTGCCTGGAATTCCCTATCAACCTCTTAACGGGTCTTCCTCATTCTATCCTCGCCCTGTAACTTTTATTCTCAGCACAGCCACCCAAGCGATCTTTAGAAATTGTAAGACCTATCATGCTGTTGTTCTGCTGAAAACCCCACACTGAAACCCCATTTCACCGAACCTAAGGGCCAATATCCTTGCAATGGTAACCATGTCACATAAAGGGTTGGCAGCTATGGCCCATATGCCAAATCTGCCCACTGACATATTTTAGTAACCCATGAGCTAGGGATACTATTACATTTTTCAATGGTTAAAAAAGGGTTTTTTTTTTAACTGTAGGATATGTGAAAATTATGTGAAATTTAACTTTCGATGTCCATAAATGAAGTTAATTGGAACCTAGACACTTACATTTACTTATATTTTACCTATGGCTGCTTTGGTACTACATAGGTAGAAATGAGTTGTTGGCAACAAAGACTGTGTGTAGCGAAGCCTAAAATACTTACCATTGGGCTTTTCACAGAAATATTTGCTGACCTAAAAAATCTGGCCCGAGTTATTTCCATGACCTCGTACACTACTCTCCTCTACTCACTGTGCTTTTATGGCACTGGCATTCCTGTTCCTGCCTTATGGCCTTTGCACTAGCTGTTTCTTCTTTCTGGAATACCCTTTCCCCTATATGTCCTCTTGTCTAATTTTCTTTACCTCTTTCAGTTGTCACCTGCTGCACGGGGTTGCCCACTCTGAGCACCTTACTTGTCACTGCAATGTACACCCTACATTTTAGAGTCTTATTTCCCTCCCCCCACCAAACTTGCTCTACTTTTTCTTCTTTCATAGCACTTACCACCTTCTAACAGGCTATATCATTTACTTACTTAGTATGTTTGGTTTTTATTCTGTCTCTTCTTGCTAGTATAGAAGTCCCAAGAGGGCAGAGATGTCCATCCGCCTTGTTCAGTGATATACCTCAAGTGCCTGAAATGTTGCCTCAAAAGCAATTGCACTCAGTAAGTATCTGTTGACTATTGAATGTGATATTATAATGGTTCTTACTAAGCAAAGTATTTTGATATTTGACCTCTGGTCCCTCATAGAGCTACTATTTTGATTTAATATTTTCCCTCAGGTTCATTACATGCAAAGGAAAATGTACTTAATTATATAGTTAACTAAGTAATTTGATTATGGTAGTATTCAATACCAGTCTCATTTTTCCAAAAGAAGCCCATCCTTTTCTTGCCTTACTCCAAAAAAACAATGGAATAACTTTTAATTCTTAAATATATGAATATGCCTGATAATTAACGCTTTTACAGTTTTGAGTTGTATATACAGTTATTTTAATGTTTTTTATGTGGTAAATAGGATTGTCTAAAATATTTAAATAGTATAGCTCTTTATAAGGAATAACATTAAGAACAAATGATTCATGTATATTTTTGAATAGCACTGTAGATACTCATATTAACAAAAATGAAAAAAATGATAAATAATGATAAATAACGTATGACTGATTTTGAATGAAACTTTATAAGGTACTTTGAAGAAAAGAAAGGTTTTCCAAAATAACAATTCCTTCATTGCCTGTATAAAGTCTTAAAATGTAAAAGTTAATTTTGGCCTGAATCATTTCAAAAAAGTTAATTCAATATAACATGAAGTAAGAGTTTAAGTGAAAAGCATTGGTTTTTTTCTATACATTTAATTCACTTGACTAATTTGCATTGAATGTTGCCACATATGGTCCAAAATGAGCAGAAAATTCACATGTACCTCTAGTAAAAATGACTGATAAGTGCATAGACAACCATGTTTTATGTAAGAACTTGAACAATTTCTTCAACAAAGAGTCTGAGGACAGAAAACACAAATTACATTAATTAAATTATTTTTGCTAAAATATTAAAAGCAGAAAATTATAGTTATGGCATTCCACCAAGTGAAAAATCACTTTAACCTCTTTGTATGACCATATATAATAGAATGAGGTTTGATATTCAAAATGCTAACTCTGAGAAATTTTAAAATGCTACAAGTCCATTTGAATCATCTCATTACACTTTATTTTTACTATCTTAGTAAATTTTATTTCATTCTCTTCATCTCAAAGTTAGCTTCTACTTTAGAATAAATACAAATGTTTTAGACAGAATCCTTACTAATATGAATAAAATAGAGGATATGTTCATATTATACTGATCTTATCAAACATGTACTGCTTGTTTGTGTGTTGGTAATCATCTATCCTTGCTGTCATTCAAATGGTACACTATGAATGATCACATTACATGCAAACAATTAACTGGCACTTTCCATCCAGGTATGATAAAAATGGGGGATAGAGGAAGAGAATGACTCATTTAGTGAACTGGACAGGAATTAGAATCTTGAAGAAATGGCCCAGATAGCTAAATATTGTAGTTAGTGTGCATTTAACTACAGACAGTAGTTATAATTTCAGTTGACTACATATGCTGTCCTAGATCTTTGACTTTCTAGTAGATGCTGAAAATATGTGACCTGGAGTTTTTTTCAGTTTATGGACAAGGTCTTTCATGTCCTCTGACTCTGAAGAAAGCAAAGGTCCCCCAAAAGTTGGAAAAATGACTCACTCGGGATTTAAAATTTCTAAAAGTAGGTTTTAAGAAAATGGATATTGAGAAATAATGCTTACAAAAATAAATAAAAGGAAAATGGCAGAAAAAATATTGATCTTGTTTAGTGGTTCTAGATATTTTTATGTGGATCATGTAGAAAAGACCATGATCCTGTATCTGTAAGAGATAATGAAAAACTGCAGTACAAATTATTCAGTTCTAGCAGTGCAACTTTGTAGATATTCATTATATGCCAAGAAAGATAAAACACCTAAAACTGGCACCGGTTTGGGGAAACTTGAGTCATGGGACAAACAACGGTAAGTGAAAAATGTGGAGGTGAAAAAATTAATGAAGCAAGAGGCCCTATGGAAGTTTATCATCAAAGCCTTACACAGGGAAGAGGGTCTCAACTTTGGAAAACTCATGGAACTTACACGGAGTTACAAGGGGAAGATGTGGGAAACCAACCCAGCATTGCAATTGTCATAAGGGCAGGAGATTCTCTATGGCTTGTGGCACTTAAGGGAAGGTAACCAGATCACATACATATCAATCCAGTTGCTACCATCAATTTCAACTTCCCCCAAATGAACTCAGCTATAAAATACTAATTTTAATATCATTTTTAAACAACAGCTATACTTAAGAATTTTGGTCTTTAAGTGTTTCAGGCCTTTTATTGTAGATCTTTGGGAATGGACCTCTTGGGGGATGGATCCCAGGAAATATTGATTTTTTATGTAATACGCTGCAATATTTTGGCTTTGGGGTGTGGGATTAAGTTAGAGTTTTAAATTGTTTTCTTTGAATAATTCTGTGCCTATTTATTGCATCCTCCTCAATGCTCTATGTATCGTATTTTCTAGAAAAAAATTTGTCTAGTTTTCTAAGCTAAGACTTGCTTGGACACTGGTTGCCTTCTAAGCAAGTGAGGTTTATATCAATATTTTTCATAACTTCTTAATATACATTTGAGTATTTCTTTGTCCTGTCATTCTCCACTTCAGTGGAAGAAGGGTATCCTTCAGTCTCCTTAAAGCAGACCAGTAGGAAAATAATTATAGCAAGCAGGCAGTTATTGCACAAGATATTTTTTCAAGCTCTGGTGAAAAGGGTGATTAGTGGAGAATGAAAATTACCTTCTAATCCTTGAAGACTAGGTAAATTGTGGGAGCTACTCTAGCCACAACCCTTACAAGCTTCGAATAGATTCCACGGCACTAATTTCTTTGGAAATGAAACAATTCATTAGTATTTCATGAAATGTTTTATTTGTTTATCTGTTTGCAGTCAATACAATGCAATATCCCATTTAAAATATTGCATCCCTTAAAAAAGATGTGGTACACACACACACACACACACAATATGGAATATTATTCAGGCATAAAAAAAATGAAATAATGCCATTTGCAGCAACATGGATGGAACTAGAGATTATCATACTAAGTGAAGTAAGTCAGAGAAAGACAAATAGCATATGATATCGCTCATATGTGGAATCTAATAAAAGGTACAAATAAACTTATTTACAAAACAGAAATAGACCCACAGACATAGAAAACAAACTTATGGTTACCAAAAGGGAAGGGGTTGGGAGAATAAATTAAGTGTTTGGGATTAACATATACACAGTACTATATATAAAATAGATAACCAACAAGGCCCTACTGTATAGAACAGGGAACTATACTCAATATTTTGTAGTAATCTATAAGGGAAGAGAATCTGAAAAAGAATATATATATGGTGAGTTTTCAGTAATACTTAGGTGAAAAAATAAGAGCTCTGGGTTAACTTTCTGATCTGACTCCAAAAATCCATTAAATTGAGTAGCACTTCTGAACGCATCAGAGAGGAAGATACCAGGAAGCTTTCTGGTGAGAGCCATGTGGCTGACAGGGTCTTGGTGCTCCGGCCGGGTGTCAGGCCTGAGCCTCGGAGGTTGGAGAGCTGAGTTCAGGACATTGGACCACCAGAGACCTCCCAGGCCCACGTAATATCAGTTGGTGAGAACTCTCCCAGAGATCTCCATCTCAATGCTAAGACCCAACTCCACTCAAAGAACAGCAAGCTCCAGTGCTGGATACCACATGCCAAACAACTAGCAAGACAGGAACACAACCTCACTCATTAGCAGAGAGGCTGCCTAAAATAATACTAAGTTCACAGACACCCCAAAACACAACACCGAACTTGGTTCTGCCCAACAGAAAGACAAGATCCAGCCTCATCCACCGGAACACAGGCACCAGGCCCCTCCACCAGGAAGCCTACACAACCCACTGAACCAAACTCACCCACTGGGGGCAGACACCAAAAACAACAGGAATTATGAACGTGCAGACTGCAAAAAGGAGACATCAAACACAGTAAGGTAAGCAAAATGAGAGGACAGAGAAATACGCAGCAGATGAAGGAACAAGGTAAAAACCCACCAGACTAAATAAATGAAGAGGAAATAGACAGTCTACCTAAAAAAGAATTCAGAGTAATGATAGTAAAGATGATCCAAAATCTTGGAAATAGAATGGAGAAAATACAAGAAACGTTTAACAAAGACCTAGAATAACTAAAGAGCAAACAAACAATGAGGAACAACACAATCAATGAAATTAAAAATTCTCTAGAAGGAATCAATAGCAGAATAACTGAGGCAGAAGAACGGATAAGTGACCTGGAAGATAAAATAGCGGAAATAACTACCACAGAGCAGAATAAAGAAAAAAGAGTGAAAAGAATTGAGGACAGTCTCAGAGACTGCTGTGACAACATTAAATGCACCAACATTTGAATTATAGGGGCCCCAGAAGAAGAAGAGAAAAAGAAAGGGACTGAGAAAATATTTGAAGAGATTATAGTTGAAAACTTCCCTAATATTGGAAAGGAAAGAGTCAATCTAGTCCAAGAAGCACAGAGAGTCCCATACAGGATAAATCCAAGGAGAAACACACCAAGACACATATTAATCAAACTATCAAAAATTAAATACAAAGAGAAATTATTAAAAGCAGCAAAGGAAAAGCAACAAATAACACAAGGGAATCCCCATAAGGTTAACAGCTGATCTTTCAGCAGAAACTCTACAAGCCAGAAGGGAGTGACAGGACATATTTAAAGTGATGAAAGGGAAAAACCTACAACCAAGATTACTCTACCCAGCAAGGATCTCATTCAGATTTGACAGAGAAATGAAAACATTTACAGACAAGCGAAAGTTAAGAGAATTCAACACCACCAACCAGCTTTACAACAAATGCTAAAGGAACTTCTCTGGGCAGGAAACACAAGAGAAGGAAAAGACCTACAATAACAAACCCAAAACAATTTTTAAAATGGTAATAGGAACATACATAGCGATAATTACCTTAAATGTAAATGGATTAAATGCTCCAACCAAAAGACATAGACTGGATGAATGGATACAAAAGTAAGACTCGTATATATGCTGTCTACAAGAGACCCACTTTAGACCTAGGGACACATACATACTGAAAGTGAGGGGATGTAAAAAGATATTCCATGCAAATGGAAATCAAAAGAAAGCTGGAGTAGCAATTCTCATATCACACAAAATAGACTATAAAATAAAGACTATTAGAAGAGACAAAGAAGGACACTACATAATGACCAAGGGATCAATCCAAGAAGAAGATATAACAACTGTAAATATTTATGCACCCAACATAAGAGCACCTCAATACATAAGGCAAATGCTAACAGCCATAAAAGGGGAAATCAACAGTAACACAATCATAATAGGGGACTTTAACACCCCACTTTCACCAATGGACAGATTATCCAAAATGAAAATAAATAAGGAAACACAAGCTTTAAATGACACATTAAATGAGATGGGCTTAATTGATATTTGTAGGACATTCCATCCAAAAACAACAGAATACACTTTCTTCTCAAGTGCTCATGGAACATTCTCCAGGATAGATCATATCTTGGGTCATAAATCAAGGCTTGGTAAATTTAAGAAAATTAAAATCATATCAAGTATCTTTTCCAACCACAACATTATGAGACTAGATATCAATTACAGGGAAAAAAACTGTAAAAAATAGAAACACATGGAGGCTAAACAATACACTACTAAATAACCAAGAGATCACTGAAGAAATCAAAGAGGAAATCAAAAGCTACCTAGAAACAAATGACAATGAAAGCACGACGGCCCAAAACCTAAGGGATGCAGCAAAAGCAGTTCTAAGAGGGAGGTTTACAGCAATACAATCCTACCTCAAGAAATAGGAAACATTTCAAATAAACAACCTAATCTTACACCTAAAGCAATTAGAGAAAGAAGAATAAAATATGCCCAAAGTTAGCAGAAGGAAAGAAATCATAAAAATCAGATCTGAAATAAATGAAAAAGAAATGAAGGAAAGAATAGCAAAGATCAATAAAACTAAAAGCTTGTTCTTTGAGAAGATAAACAAAATTGATAAACCATTAGCCAGACTCATCAAGAAAAAAAGGGAGAAGAATCAAATCAATAGAATTAGAAATGAAAAAGGAGAAGGAACAACTGACACTGCAGAAATACAACGATCATGAGAGATTACTACAAGCAACTATATGCCAATAAAATGGACAACGTGGAAGAAATGGACACATTCTTAGAAAAGCACAACCTTCTGAAACTGAACCAGGAAGGAATAGAAAATATAAACAGAACAATCACAAGCACTGAAATTGAAACTGTGATTAAAAATCTTCCAACAAACAAAAGCCCAGGACCAGATGGATTCACAGGCGAATTTTATCAAACATTTAGAGAAGATCTAACACGTATCCTTCTCAAACTCTTCCAAAATATAGCGGAGGGAGGAACACTCCAAAACTCATTCTACGATGCCACAATAACCCTGATACCAAAACCAGACAAAGATGTCACAAAAAAAGAAAACTACAGGCCAATATCACTGATGAACATAGATGCGAACATCCTCAACAAAATACTAGCAAATAGAATCCAGCAGCACATTAAAAGGATCATACACCATGATCAAGTGGGGTTTATCCCAGGAATGCAAGGATTCTTCAATATATGCAAATTAATCAATGTACTACACCATATTAACAAATTGAAGGATAAAAACCATACGATAATCTCAACAGATGCAGAAAAAGCTTCTGACAAAAATCAACACCCATTTATGGTAAAAACACTCCAGAAAGTAGCCATAGAGGGAACTTACTTCAACATAATAAAGGCCATATATGACAAACCCACAGCTAACATCTTTCTCAATGGTGAAAAACTGAAACCATTTCCACTAAGATCAGGAACAAGACAAGGTTGCCCACTCTCACCACTATTATTCAACATAGTTTTGGAAGTTTTAGCCGCAGCAATCAGAGACAAAAAAGAAATAAAAGGAATCCAAATCTGAAAAGAAGTAAAACTGTCACTGTTTGCAGATGACATGTTACTATACACAAGGAATCCTAAAGATGCTACCAGAAAACTACTAGAGCTATTAAATGAATTTGGTAATGTAACAGGATACAAAATTAATGCACAGAAATCTCTTGCATTCCTATACACTAATAATGAAAAATCTGAAAGAGAAATTAAGGAAACACTCCCATTTACCACTGCAACGAAAAGAATCAAATACCTAGGAATAAACCTACCTAAGGAGACAAAAGACCTGTATGCAGAAAACTACAAGAGACTGATGAAAGAAATTAAAGATGATACAAACAGATGGAGAGATATACCATGTTTTGGATTGGAAGAATCAACATTGTGAAAATGACTGTACTACCCAAAGCAATCTACAGACTCAATGCAATCCCTATCAAGCTACCACTGGCATTTTTCACAAAACTAGAACAAAAAATTTCACAATTTGTATGGAAACACAAAAGACCCTGAATAGCCAAAGCAACCTTGAGAAAGAAAAACGGAGCTGGAGGAATCAGGCTCCCGGACTTCAGACTATACTACAAAGCTACAGTAAGCAAGACAGTATGGTACTGGCACAAAAACAGAAATATAGATCAATGGAACAGGGTAGAAAGCCCAGAGATAAACCCACGCACATATGGTCACCTTTTTTTTTGATAAAAGAGGCAAGAATATACAATGGAGAAAAGACAGCCTCTTCAAAAAGTGGTGCTGGGAAAACCAGACAGCTACCTGTAAAAGAATGCAATTAGAACACTCCCTAACACCATACAGAAAAATAAATTCGAAATGGATTAAAGACCTCAATGTAAGACCAGACAGTATAAAACTCTTAGAGGAAAACATAGGCAGAACACTCTATGACATAAATCACAGAAAGATCCTTTTTGACCCACCTCCTAGAGAAATGGAAATAGAAACAAAAATAAACAAATGGGACCTAATGACACGTAAAAGCTTTTGCACGGCAAAGGAAACCATAAACAAGATAAAAAGGTAACACTCAGAATGGGAGAAAATATTTGTAAATGAAGCAAATGACAAATGATTAATCTCCAAAATATACAAGCAGCTCATGCAGTTCACTATCAAGAAACAAAAAACTCAATCCAAAAATGGGCAGAAGACCTAAATAGATATTTCTCCAAAGAAAATATACAGATTGCCAATAAACACATGAAAGTATGCTCAACATCACTAATCATTAGAGAAATGCAAATCAAAACTACAGTGAGGTATCACCTCACACCGGTCAGAACGGCCATCATCAAAAAATCTACAAATAAATGCGGGAGAGGATGTGGTGAAAAGGGAACCCTCTTGCACTACTGGTGGGAATGTAAGTTGATACAGCCACTATGGAGAACAGTATGGAGGTTCCTTAAGAAACTAAAAATAGAACTACCAAATAACCCAGCAATCCCACTACTAGGACTATACCCTGAGAAAACCATAATTCAAAAAGAGTCATGTATCACAGTGTTCATTTCAGCACTATTTACAATAGCCAGGACATGGAAGCAACCTAAGTGGCCATCGACAGATGAATGGATAAAGAAGATGTGACATATATATGCAATGGAATATTACTCAGCCATAAAAAGAAATGAAATTGAGCTATCTGTAGTGAGGTGGATGGACCTAGAGTCTGTCATACAGAATGAAGTAAGTCAGAAAGAGAAAAACAAATACTGTGAGCTAACACATGTATATGGAATCTAAAAAAAAAATTGTTGTGAAGAACTTAGGGGCAGGACACGAATAAAGACACAGACATAGAGAATGGACTTGAGGACACGGGGAGGGGGAAGGATAAGCTGGGACGAAGTGAGAGAGTGGCACTGACATATATACACTACCAAATGTAAAATAGATAGCTAGTGGGAAGCAGCAGCAAAGCACAGGGAGATCGGCTCGGTGCTTTGTGACCACCTAGAGGGGTGGGGTAGGGAGGGTGAGGGGGAGGCGCAAGAGGGAGGGAATATGGGGATATATGTATACCTATAGCTGATTCACTTTGTTATGCAGCAGAGACTAACAACAATGTTAAGCAATTATATTCCAATAAAAACGTTAAAAATATCCATTAAATTAGTTTAAATACTTCTAACACTTTAAGTGGTAGCGTAGGTACAATATGATTATTTCTTCATTCATTTTAGGGTATTTTCTTTTGAGAGAGCATTATACAGGTAGCTAATATCATGGCCATGTCTACAAAGAGACAAACCATCTTGGGAATGGGGGAAAGAAAAGGAACCATCTCTGGGTCTTTGGTCTACATGAATGATCCCACGTATCTGGATACTTAGAAACATCTACATACTTGAATGGGATTAACACAATATTTGGATGACTGAAAACATTGTTCTCTTTACATAGAAATATTTGAACATTTTTGCGTAGGTCATCTCAAACATGGACGATATAATGTAACATGTCAAAGATATACTTTGTTCTTGATAAGATCCTTGTGTTCACTTGCCTGCCATAACAATGGCTTTAATTTGTGAGATATATATGGGTGCCCAAACCACCAACTATGTCAGCAGAATGGACTTGTAATTCCCCTCCATTAGCCTAACTCACTGTAAACCCATGGCTAAAACAGGCACAAAGATTTACAAAGAATGACAGCATTGATGGGACGCCATAGAATTTCATGCTGCACCTGTTCTCAAAAATAAAGTTTCCTGTCTTTGCAGCTTTCAACATAGCACCTTCCACTGATGCTAAATTTGTTGACTATTAAAAAAAAAGAAAGAAAGAACGATACAAACAGACAGGGAAATAAGGTGCCTACAACACCCCTTGTTGAAGGCTGCATTACTTATTATGCTTGGATGAATTTATATTGGATAAATCTAGTACGAAGTGAAAACCTTATTTCCAGCTGAGGCTTAAAAATGTTTTACTAAAACATGCTTAAGCAAATGCATTTTGATGCCTCACAAGGAAAATACACACAGAGCTCTCTTTGCAGAAGTTCAATAAATTGTGTATTGGCAGCTGAAGAAAGATGTTCTCTTTCTGACTTGCATTCATAGATTTGCACTGACTTAATTTAAAATTCATGGTATGCAGAGAAGAAATGGTTAAATATGACTTTTGGATGATACCTAACAAGGAAAAGTCACTTTTTCTTTCCTGTTCAGTAGTGAGCCACACTGCCAAAACTCCACATCCTCACCCAGAAGCTACTTTTAAATGGAGGGTCCCTTCACCATGAAGGTCTAAGACAGTGGAACTTCACCTTCAGTTGGCATTTCTCCACCTTACAGGGTCTGAAAAGCTTTCAAATCCACCTCAAGGCCAGGCAGTAGCAAAGTGGGAGAGGAATTGAAGAAGCAAAAATTAAATATTAAAGTACATAAGAATTAAATATTACTTATTTAAATGGCAATTATGCAGTTGAAAACAAGATCATCACACCTGTACAAGAAAAGGCATGCAAGCCCAAAACATCTGCTTGGATCCACCTGCCAGGCACCTGTTTTGCTGTTTCAATGCCATTTGATTGCTGGAGATGTAGAGGCTCTTGTGAGGTAATGAGTGATTTTACATTATGCATGATTGAAAACAGGTGTTCTAATGCTGTACAATTCTATGCATGAATAATTCAGTTTGTTTAGAGCAAGATCTTTAAAAGAAGTACTGCATGGGCTTTATTATTTCTATAAACATGAAGGTTATTTTTTTTTAATGTGCAAGGATTGTTCCTTTTCAGTCAGCTTGTTTATGGCAATTTTTGTGTAATTTTATGGATGAGGAATAATATCTTGAAAGGTAAAATTGATCATACTTAAAACACGTAAGAAGTAAAATTGAAAGGTCTGTTAGCGAGAGGAAAACGGTATTAAAATTCAGTGTTCTAAGGGAAAATGCCTGATTATTTCCTTCCTGCTTTGCCTGCTTTCTGACGGTAACAAAACATTTGTCTGAGAGCTATAATTAGGGAGGGGTGAACTATTTGGGAAAATAGAGAAATTGTTTTGTATCTCAGCCCAAAAACCATGCAGAGCCCAGACTTCCTTAAAGACAGAACTGATGTTAGCAGCTCTCTGTTCTACTTAGAGATCATGAGTTCACACCCTTCTGTAATCCACTGTAGGAGACCACTGAGAAAGACAATCTCCTTCACCCCAATACCCACTTCAAGTTTTGTCTACCCTGGTTTTCTAGAGTCAGAAGTGTTAGCATCAGAATATTGTGTTTCAAATAGCAAGTAAAATCCCTACACTGCCAATGTCAAGATTTAGAACCTCACCAAGGACACATGACACATGAGACTTGTTCTCTTAGAGACTTGGTGTCTTGGACACTAAAGACCAAATACACTATAGTGTCTTGAACCACATGTTATTAAATATTTAACATTTCTAAGGTGTGAGAGAGAGAAAACATATTTGCTTCAATTAATACTATTTAAGTAATGGAAAGACAAAGCAAAAGAATTATAGTCATCATCACATTGCTATTACTAATTTACATCTGTTGAATGATTCATACCATACAAACCATAGTATAAGAGAGTTATTGACACATAATAATCCCTTCCTAAAATATACCACCTCAGCAAGTAGTCAGCTTTGAGCTTTGAGGTTTGGCTCTCTTCCCTCATTTTAAGAGCTGTGGGGAGCTTCACAAGGGAATCTATTATTGAAAACCTTTGCAGTTAGAAGTAAACTCTAAGACTGGTCCTTCATGTGGGGAGCAGCAATGGGAAAGTCACAAAGAAAAATAGAAGATTTGGTATGAAGGAGAACACTTTCATCGCCATTGCCACAGTGAATTGACCTTATTCCCTCCCACGAGGATAAGGTTGGCGAGCCGGCCTTTACAAGTATTCACCAAATGTAAGCGTTGGCCTCATAAACTCAGAGAATCCATGCCAGGAAGGGCTTCAGGAATCTAAACTAAAGGATGTAAGTAACCAGAAGATAAAAATGTTGGTCTGGCAATCCTGACCTAGCATAAAATGACCTCTTTCTCTAAAAGTTAAGACAGCAAAACTTTCTTTTTTAAATCTGCTAACTATTTATATAAAATCTCTTTTTTACTACATGTCTCAATGCTGATGAACACCTAAACTATTAAGTTGAATCATGAAATTGCAATTTTTGTTGGTAAAAGCTGGTTGAATATTAGACACTTCATGTGGTTCAATCTTATCTCTGCTAAGGGTCCCTCAGTTGGAGGCCTCACTTATTCTTGAATACAATCAACCATACCTTCCATTGCATGCAATCCATAACTAGTAAGAAAATCCGTGCTCCTGATAGGAGGAAAGGCAGAGACAGACAAAGTGTAATCAATGGTCAGCAACCACCTTATGAGAGGGCCTTGCAACCACGGTAGAAGTTGGGAAATTCTCCACCTCATACTCAGAGGTGGAGTCTTTTTTCCCCACGAATCAGCTGTTCTTAATGAATGGCTTGAGCAATAGATTGAGGTAGAGCTTTGCAGCTCTGCCTGTGTATCTTGGAATGATAGCTGGTAGGATTCTTTCTCTAACATTAGTGAGATTATGTGTAGGGTCACACAGGTCCAAAGCCTCATCTGAGCTTTCAGCCAGTTGCCAACGTCAATTCACAAGCACATGAAGGAGCCAACTTGGCTGTCTATCCCAAATGAGTCTTCAAATGTCTCCAGCTCCCACTACCACCTGACTGCAAATGCTTCATTGATTAGCTATGGCTGTAGATACGTTGCCGCTCCTCCCATTGATAGGCGGGGCCTATTTTCCCTCTTTGAGCATCAGAGCTGACCTTGGACTGCTTCGACCATTAGAATGTGGTAGGAGTGGTGTTCAGCCAGTTCCAGGCCTACTTGTAAGAGGATTGCCAGTTTTTGCTCCTTCTCTTTGGGAGTATTGGCTCTTAAAATCCAGCTTCCATTGAGAAGTGAGACTCGTCAACCCGCTGCACTGTGGGAAACCTGAACCACATTGAGAGGTTCCGGATGATGAGACGCAGTGTTGACGAGAGACAAGAAGCACGGAAGCAGCGGGTATGGGAGTGAAGAAACCACCTTGGAAGAGGTTTCTCCAGCCCGTGCTGCCCCAGAGGCTGCCCCGGGGATCAGAGAGGAGCCCAGCCAAGCCCTCCAAACAGTCCTGACCCACCAACGTGTGAGTAAACAAATTGGTCATTTTAAGGCACTGAGTTTTGTGGAAGTTTGTTGTGAAGCAATAGATAACTAGAACTTGCTTCAAGAAAGAACAGATTCAGCCACTAAACAGGTGTGGGAACTGAAGAAAACTAGTTAATCTCTCACCCTCAATTGTCCCGTCTCAAAAATGGAGTAATGGTATCTTCTGCCTGCAAGGATTGTTTTGAGAATGAAAACATATGACGTTTTCAGAACAGATATAAATCCTCAAAAATTGTGAGTCATCAAGATTACAATTCAGAGCTCTACAAAGAAATAGAATATGTAGGAAGATAATTAAGCTAGAGTGTCCAAGCCACTTTACATAGAGCTGCAAAGCTTCTTGAAGCAGTCCTAGCTTATTACCTTCTGCTTTTTAATGTGACAATTGTAGTTTTCCTTTTAGTATGAGGCGGAGCATTTCCCAACTTCTACTGTGGTTGCAAAGCCTTCTCAGAAACTGGTTGCTGAATGTGTATTACACATTGTATCTGTATTTCCTCCTGTCAGAGCTATTCACTTTGGAAGTCTGGAAGCCCAGATTGGAGAGTAGTCGGGTGCTGTGTGAATGTAAATAATTAATTTCAGTGGCAAATTTAACTCAGAGCACACTGACCATAAGACAATTCCTGTGCTTATCTGAGGTGTCCAAAAGGGTAGATACTGGCCAGGGCAAGGGGTGGGGGGTGTCTGAAAGATGGAGAATTTGGCAAAGACAAACTGGTATCTTTTAGTTTTATCCAGGCCCAGACCCATTTGAGACCCCTGGTGTGTGCCCATGGGCTGATGTGACCAGTGACCAGTTTCTTTTGGACCAACAAATGGTTAGCAAGCCTCTTAGAATGTCTTTAGTGTGTATTTATAATAATCCCACATATGATAAAGCTCAATTTCTACTAAATGTATTGTCAAGGCTTTGAAAAATTATCATCAGTGGTGAATTGAAGCAGGTGAATATTATTGATCATTTGATTGTAAGCATCTGTACTAAATTGTCAGTAACTTTGAGTGTTAATACTTTAAGTACTGACTTAAATTGTCAGCACCTTAACCGTAGAAACCATACCTGTTTAACTTGTGCATGCAGGCAGAGCCTAAGCAATTTTAACTGGAGAGGCAGCATCGTGTAATGGTCAAGAGCATGGGCTCAGCTCTGGTTCATGACTTAACCAGCTGTGTGTCGTTGAGCAAGTTACTTTACCTTTGTGCCTTCGCTTCTTTATAAAGTGGGGATACTAGAAGTATCTACTCATTGAGCTCTTATGAGGATGAACCGAATTAATATTTGCAAAGTGCTTAGTACAGAACCTGGGACACTGCAAGTGCCATGCTAGTATTAGCTAATTAATAATTAGTCTTAATATTTATACTTTGGAGATGAGGAAGTTGAGCCTAGACAAGTTAAATAGCTTAGATACCCTTCACTACAAGGTCGTCATAGGGCAAGATTTAGAACACTTATCACAGAAAAAGAAAATTAATATTCAAATACTGATAAAAGTATGTTGCTATAGTACATGAAGGTTGAGGTGAGGATTAAGAATTATATAAAAGTGTTTAAGGTCATTGGAAAGTGCTTACATACTTTGGTATATATTAACAAATGAAAAGGTAAGATAAGGAAAATATAGAGTTGCACAAAGTTATGGTTGTTTGAAATAAGATTCAAATTAAATTGGATCCTCAATATTAGCAAACAGGGTACTGATTTTGCAGTTCAGAACCAAATCAAACTATCTGCTTAACATTACTAAATTTAGAAAAATTTAAATGAAGTAAACACAGTTGAAAACTTCAGAGAAGCATGTTATAAATTGAATTATTGCAACAGGGTTTTACAGTACTGGGTGAGTACAGTTGTGCAAAGAGTTTAGAAGAAATTAAAAACCAAAATGCTTGCTCCTGAACTGCTAGGGGTCAGTTGAGGAATGAATATCTGAATATCTAAATCACCCCAAGGACAGTGTAGGCAGGACCAGTCCAAGAAAGGGCTAGAATCATTGTCTGGAGCAAATTGACACATGGCATGAGGAGGCCACAGATGGAAAGAAAATAGTGCCCTTCAGTAGTCATACTCAGACAGTGTGACAAAACATAAGCACATTTGTTTGGCAAGTGAGTAAATAAATGTGTGTACACATTTGTAAAATTACTGTATAGTCCACTTATGAGAAAGACCTTCTCATCAGGTAGAAGTTGGTTCTCCCCATCCCAGGATTACTACTTCCTCCGTATTCTAGCTCCACCCATTCTCCCCTAATTGATTGCTCTTTTTTAATTGCATCTCAGAGTGCACACCTTCAATTTGCTTATACATGGCAGACACACACACACTCACATATACACAATAAAACTTTGGCATGTGATAGGCATGAATGCCAAATTGCAAATTGAGGTGTATAAGGAATTTAATTTTTCTATAACTGAATCTATTTTCTATTTAAGCCTTGTTTCACTATGTATTGAAAATTAAATCCTCATCCAATAGTCTCCCATCCCTAAACTCAATCCTTGAGAAAGGAGTACCTAGTATTAAGAACAAGTGGGTATGAGATGAGTGGGGAGAGAGGAATCTGGTCCAGGTTGTCAACGTCCATTCACATGGGCATCTACTGAGACTTAGATCACCCATGGGACCTTTGCTCCTGAGCACATGCTCTGTATTGCTGTTTTCTTCTTAGTGCAAACTCAAAGCCTCTCCCGGCCAGCTCTCTCACAGGAGGTATCACGCTCTTCTCTGCCTCAGAGACAACCTTTACGTGCTTCTACTCTGGGATTTCTGGAAATGTGCTCAGCCAAGCTCTCTATCTAGATGTTCTGTGAAGCCATGTCTGTGCTACTGGCCCCTTACAATGCTGGGCAATGGACAACTCTGGATCTTGCTGGCTCTCTAGACTTGATCTGATGTGGGGGCACATTCACCTTTTTCTCAGACACCCAACCCTAGCCAAGGTTTATATCATCCCTACTTTCCTCCCTGCCCCTTTCCTCAACCTGTAGAATATTTTGTGTTTCCAGAGGGGATCTTCTCTTACCTACTAGGAATTAGTCCAAGTCTTTTCTGGTAAAAATCTTATGCCATAAGTACTTTAGTGTTTAGAAACACAATAATCTGAGGTTCCCTGGCATTCCAAAGCCCTTTTCAAACTGAAGATGTTTTCTCCCTCCGATTTATCAAACCCTCTCTTGGGACAACCAATGCCTCATGGCGCAGCAGACAAGGGAGAGACAACTGTATAAGCAATCATTAGATGAGGCGATACCAGGGAAAGTACATCGGTTAATATTAAAAGTTTATCCAGTTATTTGTAAATCAGCAAATCATAACATTTCTGAACCTGGCTACAGGTGACTTTTCAATAATTTCTCCCATGTACTTCCCCCAACTTTTAGATCGCTGAACACAAATCCTCTTTCATGCTTTTGCGCCTTTACTTATGTGACTCCTGTCCAAACTACCTTCTTCTCCTTTGTTGCCTGGGCAATTCCACACGTGCACAGTAGAGCGTCATGGGAAAGAGTGTGGTGTCTGGGTTCAGGCCTCAAACTCACTTACCACTTACTCCATGTGAGAAGGTGATAGCCAAGTTACTTAACCTCTCTCTGCCCAGTTTCTTCATCTGCAGCATGGGAATTACAAGTGTGCCTTCCTCGAGGGTTCGCTAGGGGGATTAAATGAACTAATATGTATAAAGTACTTAAAATGGTATCTAGTGAATAATAGGCACTGACTGTTTCCACTCACCTTTCAAGACTCATTTAATACCATTGCTTTCCTGATAGCCTTCGTGAATGACTTCGACTTGGATTCAGTACCTGTCTTCTGAGGACCCACAGCTTGTCATGCTCACCCCCATGTTACTCCCATTCTTCTGACCCTGGTAGTCAATTAAATTCAGAGGCCAGACTTCAGCTCCTGAGGGTGGTGAAAGAAGGGGTCAGAGGCATTGATTGGAAAGGGCACAGGGTGCATTTTCTCAGGGGAGAGCAGTCTTTCACGTTTTGTAGAGTAGCCTCTTGTGAATATATTTGCTGCAACTTTTGATGTTAAAAGAGTCTGTTTCCTTCCCCAATCCTACATAATATTATAAACTCCACTTCTGCTACATTAGCACACCAGGAGGAGTGGTGGGGGAGTGGAAGAAAGGAAGGAAGAAAAAAAAAGATTTGTATCAAAATATTAGTAGAGCTAGTATTTAGTGGAAAAGCATCCCTACTTTTTCTAATAAAGGAAAAGTGGTTAATGGAGACAGAATGACATGTTCAAGTTTATAGGTCACATGGCAAGCAGTTAAATCAAGACAGTTTAACTCTTAAGACTTCTATCATCTTGGTGTTTAGTAACTGTAATTCTATTTCTCACGGGAGTGTGCCGTCTCTGAAGAATGTATTATAAGTGATATCTGGCCATTGAAGACAGAAAAGTCTAGAAATTGGACCCTGGCTTCTCTCACTGCTCTGTAGACCTGCCTGGCTTGTTTGGGATGTAATCCCAGTTTCTTAAAGCTTTACTATTAAACTTATTGATTTGAATCTCGTCCCAATGTCTCAAGTTTCTTGCCACAGATACAGTTTTTATCTTAAAGCAAATCCTTCATTTTCTTTGTCCGTACAAAATTCCAGGGCCTGGATATCATCTAGTCTTAGGGTAACGTCTTCCAGATTTGTGTAAAGCTGATTACATGTTGCTGAACAATCAGATTTTCTTCTCTAAGCTGCACAAAACCAAGTGATGACAGCTCTGGCTCCTGGCCACCAGCAATGTGATGATGCAGCATGGGTCTTTGACAGCCATGATTCGATCTTGGGTGTTCTGAAATGGCGACATACTCCTAAAGAGAGTGGAAAAGGGACTCTCACGTGTTGTGATGCAATGACTGTGTCATGGTTGTTTATACCATCTTCACTCCCTCCCCTTCTTCTCCATCCAATCTACCTGTCACATTCTCACATTCTCTTTGCATGACCACTTACATTTTTATACACGCTTATATTTCTAACTGAGGCCTGTTAAATGTTGTAAAGAAGCTACTTTAAGAAATGGAGTGCCAGTGGAGGATGTATTCTGTTTGGAAATGCAGGCAGAACTTGATATATGTTTTTAGGAACTATCAAACCTAAAATGTGGCAGATCTTGAGCTGGGGCTCCACTTTTCTTGTCTAAATGTCCCATTCAAGTTTTCCTCTCTCTTATTTTGCTAATCTGTTATCTCCTGAGCTGCAATCACTGATGCCATGTGCCGATGCATGATGGTGATTCCTGTACTTTGATTCAATTTTTTTCAACCTTCTGCTATAGGGACCATCTGTGGAGGCAGAAATGTGTGCCTAGAACACACAACCAGCTTTATTCAGCTTCTCTATACCTGAATGCAGAATTCTGGGAATTCACAGAGGCTTTTGCCATTACGGAATGGAACACTACTAACTTGAAGAAAACGTAGGGAATGAGAAAATGACAATCAAGCAAAAGGTTCACTGAGCTTTATTAAATATTTACCAGGAGTAAGGTCCTGGGGTAGAAAATGTCAAGTATACCAAGTGTAAGACAAAGCCCCCAACTTTCAGAATTTCAATCAGTTTGGGGAATCCCAGCATATTGAAAGTAACTGGAAATACTGAACATGACATACAAAGTTTCAATTTAGTTCTTGAGAAGATTGGTTCCATAAAACATTTGAGAGTAAAATGGGGATCATTATGATTTGTAGCAATCAGAGGATGCTTTAAAAATCTGGAACATAAATGGGGCTGTGAAAAGCAAGTAGGAATCAGAAATTTCAGAAGCAAAAGGAAGAACATTTCAGATGGAAAGGAGATGTGAGCAAACTTTCCACCTAGGGGAGATTGAAAGAGTGTGGGAAAACTGAGGGATCGAATTTGGCTAAAAGGCTTACATAGGTTTCAAGCAGAATGACCATGCCTGCCACCTAGTAGGATTCAAGAAACATTTGTGAAATACGTGATAAAGGCTTTAAAAGATGGGATGATATCACATTATGATACATGGCTATTTTCTCTGTACTCTTCTAGTTGAAGGTGATTGTTAATGTGATTAAAGCTGAATGTGGAATCTTAATTTAGGCCTTCTAAATATGTGCTAAACCTTAATCTTCATTGGTCATCAGAAAATGTGTTACAGTCACAAAGGGAACTGAGTGAGACCATGTTAATGGGTGAGATTAGAGGCATCTGCTTTGTTGGAAAAGAACCCAAGGTGTGGAAGTCATGTCTTAAAATACTTGCCTGTAAAGGGACTCTGTGAAAGCCAGCTATCCGGAGGAAGTATCCTGTTCCAGTTTTGCTAAAGAGCGTGCCAGCATTTTGATTGCAAAAGTTAGAGGGAGCACCCTGTGTTACACTGGCCTGTTTGACTCCCTTCTCCAGATTCTAAGCTCCCCAAAGAAAGAATTGGCGTCTTCAACATTGTAACCCTACCACCTAGCAGAAGGCCTACCACATATTCAGTGCTCACTAGATACCTGTTGCCTAAATTAATCTATTAAAATACCTGATGGGGTGCTTTAATTCAGAATCACATCAAGCCAATGAAAAGATAAACTGCGACAACTGTACACAGTGGAAATAGCTAGATTACCCTAGGCATAAATTAAATATAACTGTAAACAGCTACAACTGGATGACTTACAGTTGTGTCACCAATTCCCCCGCAGGTGAGATTAAGAGAACAGTATCTAGTTTGGACCCTCTGAAATCCTCTACTCGGTATGTTTTTGAGAAACTGCTGATTCTCTCTCTTTCTGGTTCAGGAAGGGGTCATTCCCCAATGTTTGCAGATTTTCCAGGTTTTTGTAATTGCTCAGTTTATTTTTAGAACCATCCTGAAATTCCAAGGCATTTTGTTCTCTCCAGTGCTCTGCTACATGAGTTTTATTAATCCCTTACTGTCCTGGAAGCAACAAATTCGTTTCTTCAGAACTACAGCCTCTACCTGGAATTTCTGATTATCATATCATCCTTACTAGTCTATTTTTTGTTGCAGTACCAGGAAGGGTTATTTACATTTTGATCCTTTTTGTGACAGAACAGTTTCCTGATTGGAATTTAAAGATAAAATTTAACATACTTGAGCAGTCATCTAAATGTGATGCAAAAAGTATTTAGAAAAAACAAAAGCCAAAATAAAACCTGCAAAAAATAGTTTTATACATTTTCTTTATTAAATTCAAGAAATAAAGTAAATATGAATAAGAAAATTAAAACATACCCAAAACCATAAAGTTGTATATATGTATGTAGTATCAAATTGCATAATTCCACTTAAACTTAAAACAAGAATTTAAAAATCCCTGAATAATATTGAAGAAATTCCTAAATTCCAGATACATTTAAAATTATTCCTAGATATACTAGTTACTAAAAAAAAATTCCTCTCAAGGAAAAGATTATCACAAAAATTAAGAAGCTAAGGTCAATAATTTTTAGCTACACGATAAAAAGAAAAACGAAAATTCACTTTTTCTATTCATTCTGAGTCTTAATGTTTTTAAATTATAAATAATTGTATAATAACATTTATAATAATTTCATTACATTTCATAATAAAGTTCTCATAGTTATTTTGAAGTAGGTTTATATTTACATTATCAGATGTTTGCTTCTGGTTCATTTACCACTGTCTCTCTTGTCCTGAGTGATTTATTTGGAATTAACTCTTGGTTGGCTTGAAACTAAAAAGCTCACAGGTGCTGAATTTCCTGAGCATTTTTATGTTTGAGAATATTTGTTCTTTCATGTTTTATTTAAACAGTATTGGATCTGCATTTAATATTTTCTGACCTTTTACACATTGTTCCATTGTCTTCTGTCATTGAATTAGTGAGAAGATAAACTCTATGAGGAAAGATAGTTTTGTCTGTTTTGTCTTGTTGTGGCCTGAAACCGTCTTACACGTAGGGAATGCTCCAGAAGCATTCGTGGAATGAATGAAAGAATATTGTGTAAAAAATCCTGATACTAGCCTGGATTTTATTCCTGTTCAGGTACCTGAAAAATTCTTTCATAATTCTTACATTTTAATGGCTTAACTGGAATGTATTCTGGCACTGGCTTTCCTTATATACTTATTACTGCAACACAAATGGGCCTTTCTGTATTTCAAGAAAATATTTCTTTTTTTATTATTAAAACTATCAAATTTAGACAAATTCCTGCCTAAAAAATTGGGGATAATAATGGTATCTACCATGGATATTTAAATGAGTTAATACAAGTAAAATGTTACATGAGCATAATTGTTATTTGATCTGACACATCCTCCCAACATAATTCTATCTCAGATTTCATATTATTTTTAATATGTAAATCCTATTTACAGAAGATACACATAGGAGACTATAATTACATTTCCCATCTTGAACAATTTATGATTTTCCCTGAAGTTAATAATTACCTTGCTTTTTGTTTGCTTTAGTTTTCCTTGTATTAATTACTAAATCTTCCCCCAAACCTTACCTAGAGGAAACCTCATTTCAATGTGTCTAAACACATCAGTGGTCTATCAGGTGTATAGCCTGCTCACCTGGTCTAATAGAGGCTTGTGCTTCGTGGTTGCTACACAGCTATCACCCCACTCTTGCCCTTACCAACTGCCTCTGTTGTTAGATTATATGTCTGTGTCTTTCTTGAATTACTCTTTTGTTTGCCCATCTTCTAGGAATTTCCTGAGAAGGGTGTATTGTAGTTCAATAATTTGAGAGTTTACATGTCTGGGAGATAAATCACATCTATTTTCCTATTCTACTGAATTTTCCTTTCTGCTATAATATACTTAATTTTCAAAAGCTCTGGGCTTTCCTTATTGTTTTTGCTTTAATATTTGTTTTTGAATAGCATGCTGTTCTTGTTTCATGGATACAGCACCTGCTCTGTAATCTAGCTCTATCCATTGTATGCATTTAATTTGTCTCAGTTTATCTTTTTATTGACTTGATAAAGTAAATCCATATGTATAATTAAACTGCATTAACTCATCTGTTAATTAATTGAGCACTTCTTTTCCATATGTTCAGATCTCTAATTTGGTAACACCAAATATTTTTGTATTGACTGTATGTTCCCAATTTTATTAATATTGCTATTTATTCAAAATCTTTATTCCCTTTTCTCTGCAATCACAAAGGTTTTATGACATCTCCCTCACAGTGCAGTTGTGCACATTCTTTTACTTATTTTTTCACATTTGTTTGTAGTAATATTCTCTTAGGTAGACCACATCCATTTTCAGCTAATTCTCTTCTTTTTCTAAGTCACTCATCTTTGAGCCTTCTGTAGTGCGAATCAGTCCTAGGAAATATTATTTTGATCCTTGTGTTATATGTTCTTCTAGACTGTGGCCTTCATCTGCTTTATTTTATTTTAATTTTGCATGCTGTATTCCTTTTTATTTTACTTTTATTTAAAGTATGTTTTCACACTTGTCTTTGCACTTTTTATTTTCATTGCTTTCACTTAACAGAGAGTCTTTATTCAAGCTCTTATGTTCTAATATATAAGGGACAAATTCCCCTGTACCCTTTTCCATCTTATTTAAGGATAGGTTGTTTTCACTTCAGAACTCCAACATGCTTTCTCTGTAGTCTCAGATGTCGGGAGGAGTTTTCTCCCTCCCTCCCTCTCTCTCTCTCTCTCTCTCTCTCTCTCTCTCTCTCTCTCTCTCTTTCTGTGTGTGTAGCAGCATGCATAGGGGAGTAAGGGGGAGAGGGCAGAGCTCAGTTGGATTGTGTACATGCTGTCTTGTTGGAGGTTGTAGATTCTGCTTTCTTTTCTAAAGTTTTGGCATACCAATATTTAGGAACATGGGAGCAACAGTCTAGGACTTAAATCAATCAATTTCTCTCCCTGCCTCCTCACCTCCTCTCCCCCCTTCCGCCCTCCATCTCCCTCTCCCCCTCTCCTCCTCTCTCTGGTTAAACTTAACACCTCTGCTGCTATCATGGAGCCAGGTCCACTTGTTAATTTCTTCTAATTCCTTGCTGTGTGAAGGATTCACGGACCAGCAGCACAAGCATTACAAGGGAGTCTGTTAGAAATGCAGAATCTCAAGCCTCACCCCAGATTTCCTGAATCAAAATCTGCATCAACTAGGGAACTTATTAGGATGCCCATGGCACCAATGCTGACAATTGGGGGCAAGGAGGTCACGCAGCACCTGGGGCTTGTTTTATCCTCCCACCTTTTCTGTTTCCAAAGATATTGTCTTATTTTCTCTTTATATTCAGTTCTCATAAATTCTATTTTTATTACCTGAGATATTCAGCTTCATTTGATTTTCATAATTGGCAGCTACCTCTCTGGTTACCCCCCTAAACTGAGTATAAATAATGGGGGAAGCCCAGGTGGCCCTTTCTATGTTGTCCCCTGAGATCCTGCTGCTGTAGGTAGGAACTTTGCCCAGTAGATTTTTTGTAATTGCCCCCCCCCACCCCGCCATCTCATCCCAGGTCATTAATCTGTTTCTCTCTAAATTGAATAATTTTCTTTAAATTCTGCTCATTCACATTGCCTCTCCAGCACTATATTTAGGTAATGAGAGGGAAGGCATAGCAGACTAGCAAAAATACAAACCACGTTAGAATGTTCCATGTTGTCTGCTTGGCTGCCATACTGAACTTACCCTTTTTGTGTTACCCTTGAGGCATTTATGGTGGTGGTAGGTTTTCCTTTTTTTTCCTGGAGCACGGAGGAGATATTGCAGGAAAGAGATACTGTGTTTTACTTTTCCTCTGCCTCCTTTACCCTTAGGTCCCATCCAAAGTTACTTTAGAATTAATGAGGTTTTTACAGAAGCACAATCTTATGAAGACACATGAATGTTTGTAAATTTTGTCTTCTTCCCAAGGAACATGGAAACAAAAGCAACAAAAAAGTGCATTCTGAATTTTAAATCTGTTTTATCTTACAATGCTTTAGCAATTGGATAATGCTGGTGTTTTTAGATGGCAGTCTATCACTATGGGTTTTGCTGGCAGGTATTTTTACTGTTATCTCCTCACTATACTCCTCTCAACCTATTCAAAAATGTTCCTGGAGCGCCCTTACTAAAGTTGTGCTGTATTCAGAGCCTGGTAAGCCGTGGGCGGTGTTAGTGTGAGCTTCCATACATTTCTTTCAACCTTTTACCAGGAAAGGCAAACCTTCCAGGGTGAGAGATAATTCTGTTTTTATGATCACTCCTGCTGGATTGTGCTGTATTATGTGTGATCTGACTGAAATAGTGTGAGTCAGTAACATGCCACTCTACCTCTAATGGGGAGTAACAGAACACGAAAGGGCAAACAAGAAATTATTGTTATTTGTAGCAAAAAAAAAAAAAGACCCATGGGCTGTATACTGTAGACCTAACATATGCATGGAATTGCAGCAATTCAAGATAACATCAAGTAGCTAATGGATTCATGTTCTTAGTCAACTGGTTAGAAAGATAATGCATTTCAAAATATATTGATTTGGCCAAAAAATTCATTCGAGTTTTTCCATGTTATGGAAAAAGTGAACTTTTTGGCCAACCCAATAAAAGAAGTGATGGAGTGAAAGGGAACGGGGAAAAAGGAGATAAGGAAGATCGGCATTTTCAAAGCTTATTTGATTAGATGATTATAGTCTATTTGAGACAGCAAACAAACTTATGCAAAATTCACATTCTGGAATCACAAATTGTTCTTACACTGTTACTTCTCTGGATGAACCTTAATTCATCAAACATTAAAGTTTTAATTTTAGAATTAGTGTGGGCATGGGTAACATTGATCCGTCTCAAGAATATTTCAAATTAAAGGTATTTCTCCATTTTGTCGGAATGGCTCTGTAGACATGAAATGGTTCGGATCTCTTTTTAGGTCGTCAAATTCCTAATAAAATTGTATGTTTCAAGTAGAAGAATCATAAATTTCCCTATGTATCTCATAAAGCAGGCAAAGGGTGGGAGTAAAGAGAAGAGGTTTTTAGTAGATTTTATGTAAAATCAGAAAGTTTGTTTAGAATTAACCTTGACTTTCCCTCTCTGCTCATCTTCCAAATTCTGTTCTTCCCTAAATGGAAGAATAGCTATCTATTTATGACCATCTACTTAATTTTACCAAGGTACTCTTATCAAGTAGATAGGTTGCTTCAGGATTATTAAATGAGAGTAGCCATTGATTTCACTGACCAATCTGCCCTTATTACTAATATTTGAGAGCTGAGCTTATAGGCAAATACTTCTACTAGTTTAGAGATATGTCCAGAGTGAAGGGAGGGAACTTTCCACATCTCCCAGGAAAAAAATGCACTTGCATGATCTAGAAAGAATCACAAAAATTGATTCCCTAATAACAATGGGAAATATTTTATTCTTTCATGTCACAAACATTTACTGAACACCCTTTGGCTCTAAGCACCACATCAGGCACCAATAAGCTCACCCCTTGCATCATAATTAAATCAGAATGTAGAATAGAAGGCAGAACCATCATAGTTTCCATATCATTAAATCTATCTGATTGGAAAAGGTATTGGGACCAAAGTCCCATACTAATGTACTTTTATGAATTGTTTTGTTTATCAAATTATTCATGTACATTATTTCTCTTCATTTGCTATTTACTTTACATTATTTCTTTCCCCCCATTGTGAATTTGTCAAAAAAAAAAATTGCTAAATACATGAATCTTTCAATGTCAGAGGTAGAAACAACCCAAATGATCATTTGTTCTAGCCTGTTTATTTTACAAATTGATTGAGATGACAATAACTAGAGACACATAAATAGGAAAGGTGGCATTGAGCTCTGAGGCACTCCAAGAATAGATAGATCAGAGAAGGAAGTTCTAGGAGATGGAACTGACAAGAGGTAGCCAGTGAGAATACGGGAAGATAGTCTATAGGCTATCCAGATTTCATTTGTTAAATCTGCAAGCTTTGAATGGTGTCTTTTCTCAGCTTTGCTGGCTAACTTACAATAGTTACTTAATTATGCCTCTAACTCAATCATGAAACTATTGACATTTAAGGCTAGATAATTCTTTTTTGTGGGGGCCGTCCTGGGCATTGTAGGATGTTTAGCATCATCCCTGGTCTCTACCCACTAGATGCCAGCAGCAACCCCCAGTTGTGACAACCAAAAATGTCTCCAGACATTGTTAAATATCCCCTGAGGACAAAATCACCCCAATTGATAATGACTGCTCTAACCAAATTCCTACTAGCTAAAGGATAGAAGAACCTGAAAATAGGTGGCTAGTCTCATAGCAAAATTCACTGAATTATTTTGGAAGTATTTTATGGCTAGTTAATACTATAATATCAATAACTGTGACGTGTATTTTCCCATATACTTCATAGTTGCATTAGTGAAGAGTTCTATAAGCTCATGCAGGATTTGTGGAACATAAGCAAAATATAATTTTATTTTAGGCTGCCACTATCCCTTTAAAATTTATTTTGTCCGAGAAAGTCTTTCCCAGTCACTAGAGAAGTACTAGCAGGTCCATTTCCCCTCTAGGCATTTACTGGTAATAAAAGTCCCCTGGTTGCTTTAAGTCACAAACCCAGTTTCAATTCAGAAAATAGAACACTCATCTTCTGGAATAATCCTGACTCCTAACTTGATCAGGCACTAAGTCTTCTCTCCCCCAGATCAGGGCCTGCTTGGGGCAGCAGGAGAGGGCAGGGAAGTCTGTGCTTCTCTTTGGTTCTCCCCTGCCATCCATTTCTCCTCCTCCTCCAGCATTTTGTTACTTCTGACCTCTTAAAGGTCAGACTGAGGAGGTTGAGAGGTCGTGGGGAAAGAGTATAGCTAGCCCCATGTGGCGGGTGCCATTGTCAACTGGCATGGAGACCCTCTGGTGGGCAGATGTTTAATGCTGACTTTCATTTCATGGGCACTTTTATGAGTTCTTCCTGCCCTGCATTGGTCCCTCTGACAATATTTTGTGGCATGGATGTTACATCCTTTATTCTTCTGATTGCCCCTGCTCCTCGCCTCCTGGTCTTCCATGTCTACTCGTCCCAAACTCTCCTTGTTGGAGTCCCTTGTCCTGCCAGGTCTTCTTCAGCAGGAACCTCAGAGGCCACAAGTGGGCCCTCTTCTCCATGTGGCCCACATCTGGTGCATGGGAATACTCACATCCTCTGCCCTAGGAAACTTTGGGAGTGCAGGCCCAAGCCCTACCCCTCTTTACTGCTGGCGGTGAATGTAATTACTAAACAGACACAGGCCCCTGTATTCTGGGTCTTCCAAAGTAAGCTCCCTACTTAAGTAATTTCTTACTAGGTTTGGGACAGCCCATCGAACCCAGATCCCTGAATATGCGTAACAGCATTTCAGTAGCTCTTTTAAAAACTAACCATAAAATAATCTCTTAATTTTGAACTCTTGGTTTTGTTTTGAATCCCAAATAGGAGGTGAGTGTCTGAGTATCAGGTAACTGGGTCCTGGATAACCACTTTTTCAGACTGGCCTGTCTCACCTTCGATTTGGCGCTTGATATTAGTAAATATAGGTGTCTATGTCAAACTATTATTTTGATCTTCTGATCTGGCTGTATAAGTAAAGATTTTATTTTCATCCTAATTATTAAACTAAAATATAGACCTTTAGCTCCATAAGAATAATGTACTAATATACTAATTCACCATCATTTTCAAAAGTCTACTAAAACCTGTCTGGACCTCCATATAATCATCTAAAAAATGATTGAGTTGTACCAGATGATATTTAGGTTCATATAATACTTAAAATTCTGAGCCTCTATATACTATAATTCCCAGAACAAACTTGTATTAAAAAAATCTGACTTTATATTTCTTAATTTTCATTCATTTGCTTATTAATTAGGAAAAGAATCATTTTCTTAATTTTAGGCCCATTTAGGAATTTTAAAGCATGGACAATAGTTTAATCAATAAATAAATATTTACTAAGTACTTACCATAGACTAAGAACTGTGCTGAGCATGTGAATGTCACTTTACAGCTTAATTTACTGTTTTTCAATCTTTTTCTCCATTTAAAAAAAAAAATCTGTCAATCTCTACAATATTTTCCAGTGGGTATTAGTATAAATTAACCTGCCCTTAAAGCACCTTGTAATGGTAAGAAACATCATCTTACATGAAAGTACAGTGATCATCTTGCCAAAAGGCTCCATAAATCTTCAGGACCTACACAGAGTTGTGTTATTAACTAGAGCTGTCACTGGAAATTGCAAATTCTTTCTTTAGCTGTGTCTTAGATTTATAACTTCTTTCTATGAACTTATAACAGTTATTCCCAAATTCAAACAGTATCTCTAAGAAGTATTTTTCCAATTTCCACAATTTTATTTTAGTGCTCCATAGCATGTATTGCCACGATACATGGAAGGAGAACCAAATAATGAAACTAATGCTTTGAATGGAAGTACTCAGTGTTCATTGAAAATGGATCGCATCTCCAATTACATCCCAGGAATATGACTGATTCAGATACCTTAGCTGTCAAAACAATTGTATACCAGTTAAATTCTCCTCTATTTTCTCTAGAGGCAAAGCAGGCTAAAGAGGTTATACCGTTTTCCCATTTTATGAAATCTGAACATTCTTGACTTGCCACTTAGATGTACTTTGGGAGATTATAGAGAAAGATGGGCTGTCTTTGGGGGAGAAACAAAAGGGAATTTTTTACTGTCTAAAATTTCAATTTTAACACGCTGATCCACATGAAATCCTTGTGTCATGTATCTGTCTACACATTTCATAAATAATAAAAACTCTTAATGATAACTAATGTATTGAAAGCTTAATATTTTATGTGTATTTAATTCTTACCATAGCATTTAAGGTAGACATTATGTCTGATTTTATTAATTCTACCCACTTTAGTCTTCATTTTTTTCTTTCGTTTTGATGCCACATTTACACAACTTAACCAGTACATATGGCAAAGCAATCAGCACAGCATTAGGCTGTGAGACTGCAACCCATCTTATTTTTACTGAGGAATTACTTCTGCAGATCCTGTGGGGTTCTCTATTTTGAAGGGAGTTGTGGCAGCCAGGCGCCATTGATCAATAAAGGTGTAGAAAGACACAAAATATATCAGGGAATAGAACAATTGAAGCTTTCGATGGTCCCGTGGGATGCTATACCCAAAAGAAACTTAAAATACATGCATAGAGAAAAAAATTCCCATTTCCTAGAGTTGCCTTCTGTTTACATATTAATGTCCTTTTTTGACCCTTGAGGGAATTATAGTTAAAAAGGATGAGGTGACCTAAATAACAAAGTACCAAGATGTTTGTTAACTTTGTTGACAGTTGAAATATTTGCTGATTTCCCTGGCACCTCCTTGGCATAACTCTAAACTAGTCTGCTTATGGGGATTACTGCCATTTTTTTCTTTGCCCTTTTTGTTAGCTATTGGACAGTGGCACTGACCTAATGACCATGCTTTCATGCCTTGTCTACCAAGGCTGATCTGTGGGCTGAGGGAGAAAATGAGAACCCTGTCAGGGAAGGAGTGTCCATAGTTTAGTCCATGAGAAGATAGGGGAAGCGGGTGGGATGTTAATTGGGGAAAAAGAAGAAGAAACAACAACTCTGGATTCATGACACTTGTTTTGGCATATGGATTATCATGAGTTTTCCCCTGTCATCTCACAATCTGTCCCCCACTCCTCTTTTTGGTCTTGTTTTAATTTTTTTTTTTGGTTTTCATCATGATTTCTCTCTTCTTCTCTTCCTTCTCTTCTTCTTCCTCCCTCTCCCCTCTTTCTTCCTCCTTTCACCTTTGCTTCTTCTTCCTCTTCCCCCTCCTCCCTCTCCCCTCCTCCCCCTCCCCCTCTTCCTCCTCCTGTCCCTTCCCTCTCCCCATCCCCTCTTTGTTCCTCCTTCTCCTCCATAGACCTCCTTCCCCTGCTTCCATTTATCGAATATGGACAGTATAATTTGTTCTTTGAACACATTCTCTCCCTCATGCACTTATTTTTAACTTTGCCTTTACAGTAGACAGAATTCCTTCTATTAAGAACAGGTGAGCCTTAAGCAGAGCATGGAGAATAGTGGGTCTGCTCTGGACAAGAGCTAGAACAAAATTTCTCCAGGGCAGGTAGGCAGATTAATGTGGTTGCTGAATAATTAATAGCTCAGGGCCCTCTTTTCTTTGAACATAGTTTTGACTTTCCTCCAGGAATTTGGGGTAAGGAACTCTTCCCCACCACTCTATGGAAACGATTTTTTCATATAAGTGAATGGTAAACAAATGTACTCCTTAATTTATTGGTTGTGGGTAAGTAAACAAAGACTCTCTCCAGTAGACTTTGATTCCTTTTTGTATGGATTTTGGTACTGTGGCAGAGGCATTCATTCTCCATCCTGGGCACAGTGGTGACTGAGATCAGTACTTAAATCTACATTGCTGGAAAAATAGACCACACATGTGAGAAACAAGTTACAGAACACTGTGCGAAACAACATGTCAACAAGTCAAAATCAATTTGGTACAGTACAAATTGAAGACAGAACTGCCCCTTACCTGTATTATTTACAACGAAATGGCTTTTTTGAATCAGAAGTATAGTTAGGGTTGCAATAGTTGCATTAGTTAAAGTTAACATCTATTTAAGGGAAGATAACGGAATTTGGCATCAGAAGCGCCATGTTCCAATCTTGTTTAGCTATGAAAATTTTGGTAAGTTAAATATTTCAACTTGATAATCTATGAGATAAAAGTAGTAACAGGGTAATACTGAAAAATAATTTAAATCTTGGGATCATGTGCAATATAATAGTTAATTTTTAAATATTGACTTAAGGAAAGATAACAAGTGCAGAGCAACTAAGGGTAATACCAAACCTTCATTCTTCTACACATATTTGGTTTATATTTAAAGTGTATTTTAATTTTGATGGCCTTTGAAACATAATATAGCATTGTGAAATTGATTTATACTATATATTTACCCAACTTGATGTCATATAGGAAAGTTTATCTAAAATGTGGGTAAATATTTGCTTTATTCAGTAAAGTAAGTTATAGCAATCAGGAATTAACTTTTTATAATAAAGAATCCTATCATGAAGCTTTTTATAAAATAGAGAAGACCACTGTTTATTTATTCCTTATATTTTATTTTTTTACTTTTATGGATCAAATTTTCTCCAAGTCATTGCAGAGTTAACATTGCAACACCTATAAACAGCTTCACAACAATAAAAAAGTAATTACCAATTGCCACAGAATAGTCTCTTGTTTTAAAGGAAATGGGTTAAGTAATTTTAAATAGCATTAAAAAATTGCCATGTATCATAACTCTTTCCAAAACCTCTGTTCACTTGGCTTCAAACTTTTCCAGAGAATATTTAGACATGGAGATAATGAATAAAACTGATGCCGTACAAGAAAAATCTAGTTAAAATCATTATTGAACATTGGGGGAGGGAAGTGCCTGAAAATCTTCAGATAATCATGTTTAAATGTAGCTAACAATCATTGTGCATTCAGTGTGAAGGTGGCATCCGTTCGATCTGTAACAGGGACAGTGCTATACTCTTAGTGGTAAATACCTTGATCAAGTGTCTTTCTTAAACATTTCAACTTCAAAGAGAAGCATATGTTACATGCAATTCGTATACCCAGCATCTTTTTTTCCTTTTTTCTTAATTTAAATATAGTTGATTTACAGTATTGTCCGTTTCAGTGTGCAGCATAGATAATTTTTACAGATTATATTCTATTATAGATTATTATAAGACCCTGAGTATAATTCCCTGTGCTATACAGTAAATACTTGTTGCTTATCTATTTTATGTATAGTAGTTTGTATCTGTTATTCCCATACCCGTAATTTGTCCCTCCCCCCGCCCTCTCCCCTTTGGTAACCATGTTTGTTTTCTATGTCTGTGAGTCTGTTTTTATTTTGTATATACATTCATTTGTATTATTTTTTGATTCCACTTATGAGTGATATCACAATATTTGTCTCCGACTTATTTCACTAAGCATAATCTTCTCTAGGTCCATCCACATTGCTGCAAATGGCAATATTTCATTCTCTTTTACGGCTAAGTAGTATTCCATTGTACACATATATATCACATCTTCTTATGCCAGTCATCTGTTGATGAGAACTTGGGTTGCTTCCGTGTCTTACTTGTTTTGTAAGTAGTGCTGCTATGAACGTTGAGGTGCATGTATCTATTTGAAATAGCGTTTTTGTTTTTTTGGGATTCTATACCCAGGATTGAAATTGCTGGATAAATGGTAGTTCTATTCTTAGTTTTTTAAGGAACCTCCATATTGTTTTCCATAGTGACTACACCAATTTACATTCCTACCAACAGTATAGAATTGTTCACTTTTCTTCACATCCTCTCCAGCATTTGTTATTTGTAGACTTTTTGATGATTGCCATTCTGACAGGTATGAAGAGATATCTCATTGTGATTTTGATTTGCACTTCTCTAATTAGCAATGTTGAACATCTTTTCATGTGTCTGTTAGCCATCTGTATGTCTTCTTTGGAAAAATATCTATTCAAATCTTCTGCCCATTTTTTGATTGGATTGTTTGTTATTTTGATATTGAGTTGTATAAGCTATTTGTAAATTTTGGATATTAACCCTTTGTTGGTCCCATTATTTGCAAATATTTTCTCCCATTCCTTAGCTTATCTTTTCCTTTCATCGATGGTTTCCTTTGCAGTGCAAAAGCTTTTAAGTTTGATAAGATCCCATTTGTCTATTTTTGCTTTTATTTTTTTGCCTTAGGAAAAAGATCTAAGAAAATATTGCTATGATTTATATCAAAGAGCATTTCACCAGTGTTCTCTTCTAGGAGTTTTATGGTGTCATGTCTTACATTTAGGTCTTTAAACCATTGAGTTTATTTTGTATATGGTGTGAGGAAATGTTCTAATTTCATTGTTTTACATGTAGCTATCCAGCTTTCCCAGCACCACTTGTTGAAGAGACTGTCTTTTCTCCATTGTATATTCGTGCCTCCTTTGTCATAGATTAATTGATCGTAGATGTGTGGGTTTAATTCTTGGCTTTCTATTCTGTTCCATTAATCTATGTGTCTCTATTTATGCCAATACCATGCTGTTTTGATTACTGTAGCTTTGTAATATAGGCTGAAGTCTGGGAGGGTTTACCTCCAGCTTTTTTCTTTTTTTCTCAGAATTGCTTTGGCAATTTGGGGTTTTTTGTGGTTCCATATAAATTTTAGGATTATTTGTTCTAGTTCCATGAAAAATGTCCTGGGTATTTTGATAGGAATTGCATTAAATCTGTAGATTGCTTTGGGTAGTATGGGGCATTTTAATAATAGTGATTCTTCCAATTCAAGAGTATGGGCTGTCTTTTCATTTCTTTGAATCATCTTCATTTCTTTTATCAATGTTCTATAGTTTTCACTGCATACTTTATTCCTAGGTATTTTTTGATGCAATTTTAAATGGGATTGTGGTTTTACTTTCTCTTTCTGATATGTTGCATTTCTTTACACTAAAAATTAAAATATTTCTGTATATTTAATCTTATATCCTGCAACATTGCTGAATTTATTTATTAGTTATAATAGATTTTGGGGTGGAGACTTTTGGGTTCTCTATATAAAGCATCATGTCATCTGCAAATAGTGAGAGTTTTACCTCTTTCCAATTTGAATACATTTTATTTCTTTTTCTGTCTGATTGCTGTGGCTAGGACTTCCAATACTACGTTAAATATAAGTGGTGAGAGTGGGCATCCTTGTCTTATTCCTGAATTTAGCAGGAAAGCTTTCAGCTTTTCACTGTTGAGTATTATGTTGGCTGTGGGTTTGTTGTAAATGACCTTTATTATGTTGAGATATGTTCCCTCTATACCCACTCTGATGAGAGTTTTATCATGAATGGATGTTGAATTTTGTCAAATGCTTTTTCTGCATCTATTGAGATGATCGTGGTTTTTGTCTTTCCTTTTCTCAATGTGGTGTACGCATTGAATGATCTGGATATGTTGAACCATACTTGTGAGCCTGGAATAAATCCAGCTTGATCTTGCTGTATGATTCTTTTTATGCATTGTTGGATTTGGTTTGGTTTTTTTTTTTTTTGAGGATTTTTGCATCAATATTTATCAAAGATTTTGGCCCATAATTTCTTTTTTGTAATGTCTTTGTCTTGTTTTGGTATCTGGGTAATGTTGGCCTCATAGAATGAATTTGGGAGTGCCCCCTCCTCTTCAAAGTTTTGGAATAGTTTGAGAAGGATAGGTATAATTTCTTTTTATATGTTTGGTATAATTCCCTAGTAAAGTCAAGTGTCTTTCTTGATAGTACAGTGTTTGAGGAAACTGGCATGGATTTTTTTTTAAGAGAACAAAACAGATATAAAGTTGTGCTTAAAAGGAATGGAGGTGTACCAAGGCCTTTATAATTATATACTGAGTTTGTATCCTCTACTGCATGGAAAGTATTTTGTAGTATTTCTTCTCAATAATATGATTTCCTTAGAAATTAGTTTGAAAGCCATAAAAAGGGCTTGTAATAGAGGAACCATGGGGATGTCATTTGTAATTAAGACATTCATGTTTATAATAACATATGTACTTTTAAAAGTTGCCAGGTGTTGAAGCTATTATGCATTGTAGACTATAATTTTCAGTAAGTTTTGGGAAAAAACATGATAAATCTTTTTTAAAAGTTTAATGAAATTAATAGTGGCCAGAGAAAAGTCAATCTGCTTAAAGCCTTATTGGGCTAATACTGAAAATGGGCTTATGTTTTCCATGAGATTAGTATTATCTGCACTATGTGGTGTCAAATTTTAAAAAAATTTTAAGATGTTTTACATATGTAGGATAAAATTGTGGTATAGTACAATATCTGGAAAGATTGTAACACACAATGAACAGGGAACATTTTAATCCGGAATGACTCACCTCCACTTTTATTGTAACCCGCTGAGCACTCCACCTGATCAGTGTTCTGGCCTTTAAGTTAGTTGCTAGGAAATTATAAGACCAAAATCAACTTTAACTCTGCTGCTGTTGTATCTGCTTTATTGTAACATGTTAACCAAACAGGGTCATTTGCTGCCTGCCTTTGAGGACCTCTGTCCAGAAGGGTCTTTTGCTAAGGCACTGAGATTCATTCCAAAGGGTCAGATGCTGAGCACTCAGACTGATGGCGTGAACCAGGTGTTTAAAATGGAGGCAGCTTGTGCAGTTGAGATCTTGAACACGATGGCTTTTTCTGTCAGCTGCCGTGATTGACTATGCTACTTGTTTAAGCTGTTCTTTCCCAGAAGGCTCCTTGAGGATTACTTTGTGGTCCTTATTGACACCTTTAAACTTTCAATAGCCATTATACTTACACTTTTCTTTTATCCTGTCATAACATTTTCCATCAGAATTATATTGATTTTTTTGTGAAAAATATAATAATCCTTATAGTGACTGAATTTTTCTATTTCTGCCAGAAAAAAAAAAAAGCTATTAAAACGCTTGCACATCTCCCTCAAACTGGTACTATGCATTTAAAATACTTTTGTAATAATAAATACCACACGGACATATGTATCCAGTAAAGGGTTTCCATTTTTATGACACTTGCTTCTCAAGAACAGACACATTCTTTAAAGAAAAAAAAAAAAGTTTCCAGCTCTGAATTGATTGACATTTGTTTACTTAACTCTCTCCTTTTGAAAGCCTGCACACCTATTTCAACCTTGAACAGTTTCCAACTGTGGTATACTGGAACATTTTTTCATTTATTAAGTTCAGTGTTGCCAACCCAAACAAAGTATAATCAGCGATGATCCGAGCAGACCAAGCTGTCTAGCACCATACAATGTATCTGCATACTAATTTCCAAATTCCCTCACATTTCCAGAGAACTAATGGGATCATTTTCATTCTGTTACAGCAACTCAACAGTTACTGAATCACCATCTGTGTTTTCGTTAACCTGAATCAGATATGAATTCTGTTATTGCAAGGTAGAGCAGCTTGTTTAATGATTCTTAATCTTTTCTTTAATTAAATCATGCAGCCAACCTGAAAAATCTATCTTAATGCAAATTAGGAGCGTTTTTGGCATTCGCTTACAGTAATGCACTAATAAGGTTAATTTATGAAGGTTCTCTTCCAGTCTGTACAGATGATATTTGTTCACTGCATATTTTTAGCATATTGTCCCTTTTTGTAATATTTTAAGTAATAAAAACATAGTTGTTTTTCACTTACACAAATGAGAGATACTGTAAGCAGCACTCTGTTAACCAAAACTAAGTACAAAAAATATAAAGAATTCTAGGTAAAAAGAGAATTCATTTTGTTGAATTTCAAATGCTAATTCTCTGGAAATAACTGTCTCTCTCTAACCATTTTCAGTTTCTTAGATATATGAGAGAGAGAACTGAATAATTAGATGAAGACTTCCCTTGAATATTTTTTATCCTTTTGGACATGAGTTAGTAATATAAAAACTAAATAAAATAGCATAAAATAATCCTATCAAAACTTATCAGTTACATACTTATTACCAGTTGCATTTTGATCATTTCAAAATACCTCATCTACATGATCTTTTCAATTAGGTATCATAATGAATATTTCATCTAATGCTAAATTCAGTATAAACACACAATCATGGAGCTGGAATAGGTTATAAGAAGTAGTTCAGGATAAAAAGAAATAGCAGCTTGTAAGAACAGTAGGATTAAAAGTTAATAAATGAAAGAATAATACTAACCTTACCATTCTAATATTTACCAACAGGGTTTTCTTCATGATAGAGTTAGACGCTGTATTTACTAGTCCCTTCTAAATCTAGATTTAGCACTTGACTAAAGAACCACGAAGATGGTTAATTAATGTAGAATAAAAATCATCTGCATAAGTTTGTTATGGTAAGCATACGAATTTGAGAGCCACATACGTGCTAAGCATGTAATGATGTGAATATAAACAAGACATAGCTGTCCTCAAAAATCTTTAAAATGTATTGGAAGGATTATTAACTTTGCACTCATAAGGTTTTCTAATGTGATTTCAAGTGGGTGTCAGTATTTCCTGAAGCAATTGTTATCTTCCTTGCATGGTTTGGCCAATTAGCATGATTGTGCTCTAGTTAGATGGTCATTCACTAAGAATGCACTAAACTTTTGAAAGATTATGAATAACTTCTATCCCATATTACACTTTGAAATGTCCTACAGTAGGATGCATTTAACTGATGAAATGAAAACTATATAACATGTTTTTTGTTTTGACCTCATCATCTATCTCCATGCTATTTAGACTCAATTCCTAAATGGTTGTCTGATTATATTTTTATATTACAACCTGTTTCTTTAGAACATAATTGGGTATAGGTTATTTCCAAAACAAAATTTCCTTATTTGTTACTTAGGTGGAAAATTAAGGTTTAAGTTTTTTTTAAAAAATACCTTTTAGGTGATTTCATTTTGGAATTCTGTAGTATGAGTATGTCATCCATCCCCCAAAGCGCTGGGGCATAGTGTAAGTAAAAGATGAGTGCTATGGCCTTAACAAAAGTAATAAATTGTAGAATATATTGCTTTGGTTATGACCAGGCCCCTAAGCTTACCTCCTTTCTCTATAGTATAAATATATGCAAATCTTGACCTGTGGCTTTATATCTCCTAGACTTTGAAAAGATAAAAACAAGCTGATTAATGAGGTAACAAATATATTATTACCTTTAACTTCCAAAGTCCATTATGGCTGTTGACTATACTTATTATACCTCTAGGTAAAATTCAGTCCAGAGGGAACTGGACCCAACAGAAAGCATCAGTCATTTAGAGAATAATTATATAGCTTAATTATAATTAGAAGCAAAGCAAGACACTGGTGTTCAATTGCCACGAGCAAGTGGGATAAAGTATTTGAAATGCTTTGGGTCAGAGATTAGAAGATACATTAAAGATGTTCTTTGGCATGAGTGAGATCCTCATGTTTGAAACCAGATGACACAGAAATAGTTTTATCTAACAAATTGGTAACTTACATTGCCTTTTTATTTCTTTGAGGCAGAATCTATAAAATACTGAATTATTACCTTACAGCAAACTGCTATTTTAAGAATTTTAAACTAATATTGACTGCTGTCAGATCAGTTTCTAGATTCATTGACTTAAGAAGTAAATATAAACTGAGGTGAAAGCAAGGTCAGCTCAATATTTATCTTGCGAATCAATAGCTTTTGATACTAACAAAAAATGAAGCTCAATAAATGTATGTAGTTGATACGAAGAGAAAAACGTCTGATCAAAAAGTTTGTAATTTTGAAATTTCCTAAGCAAATTTGACTTGCCAGTTTTAAATATTATGGGATCTTATTATACTGTGAGGGTATATGGAAGAAAATAATTCTGCATAGTCGCCGTGAGAACCTAAGTTCTGTAATAGACAATGGCAATGTTCCTGTCTCCGTAAGACACATGTTTTTCAATCATACAATATCAAAGTATTTTCTTCATTTTAGCTTTTATTTATCTGCCTCAGAGAGAAAGAAACAAATGAGAGAATGTTTGATGCTGAAGAGAAACTTTTTTCAATTTTTGACCCAACATCACTTGAAATGTGATTCCTAAGCATGAACTATAATTGCTTGGTTTACTAGTATCTTCTTCATCTTTATAGCTCCCGTGTGCTCCAAGGTACCAGTCTGTCTTAGTTCATTCAGGCTGCTATAACAAAGTATCATAGACTGGGTAGCTTATAAAGAACAGAAACTTATTTCTCATGGTTCTGGAGGATAGAAATCTGAGGTCAGGGTGCCAGCATGGTTGGGTGAGGGCCGTTTTCCGGTTTGTAGACTTCTCATTGAATCCTCACAGGGTGGAAGTGGGCAGGGGAGCTCTCTATGGTCTCCTTTATAAGGACATCAATCTCATGACCTAATCACCCCCAAAGCTTCCCATTGACTAATATCATCACATTGTGCATTAGGATTTCAACATACAAATTTTGGGGGAACATAAACATTCAGAATGTAGCACTTGCATACTGTAACACAAAATATATTTTTAAATTTTTTATTTTTATACAATTTTAAAGATTACTTTCCATTTACAGTTATTAAAAAATATTGGCTATATTCCCTGTGTTATACAGTACATTCTTGAGCCTATCTTATACCCAAGAGTTTGTATCTCCCACTCCCCACTTGCCCCTGCCACTAGTAATCACTAGTTTTTTCTTATATCTGTGCATCTGCTTTTTTTGTTATATTCACCAGTTTGTTGTATTTTTTAGAATCCACATATAAATGATACGATACAGTATTTGTCCTTCTCTTTCTGAATTATTTCACTTAGCATAATGCCCTCCAAATCCATCCATGTTGCTGCAAATTGCAAAATTTCGTTCTTCATTTATGCTGAGTAGTATTCCATTGTGTGTGTGTGTGATATATATATACACACACACACATATATATATATAGATCACATCTCCTTTATTCATTCATCTGTTGATGGACACTTGGGTTGTTTCCATATCTTGGCAATTGTAAGTAATGCTGCTATGAGCACTGGGGTGCATTTATCTTTTCAAATTGGTGTTTTTGTTTTTTTTCAGATATATACCCAGGAGTGGAATTGCTGAGTCATGTGTTAGTTCTATTTTTAGTTTTTTGAGAAACTTTCATACTGTTTTCCACAGTGGCTGCACCAATTTACATTCCCACCAACAGTGTACAAGTGTTCTCTTTTCTCCACGTACTTGCCAACATTTGTTATTTGGGTTGTTTTTGATGATAGTCATTCTGACAGGTGTGAGTTGGTATCTCACTGTGGATTTCATTTGCATGTCCTTGATGATTAGTGATGTTGAGCAATCTTTTCATGTGCCTGTCGGCCATCTGCATTTCCACTTTGGAAACAATGTCTATTCATTTCTATTTTTAATTGGGTTTCTTCTTTCAATATTGAGTTATATGAGCTGTTTACACATTTTGGGTATCAACACCTTGTTTGTTGCATCATTTAGAAATATTTTCTCCCATTTGGTATGTTGTCTTTTCAGTTTTATTGATGGTTTCCTTTGCTGTGCAAAAGCTTTTATTTTTTTTATCATCTATTTTTTATATTTTAATTTTATTAGAGTATAGTTGATTTACAATGTTGTGTTAGTTTCAGGTGTACAGCAAAGTGACTCAGTTTTACATATACATATATTCATTCTTTTATAGATTCTTTTCTCATATAGGTTATCACAGAATATTGAGTATAGTTCCCTGTGCTACACAGTAGGTCCTTGTTGGTTATCTATCTTACATGTAGTAGTGTGTGTTTATTCATCCCAAGCTCCTGATTTATCCTTCCCCCATACCACATTTCCCCTTTGGTAACCATAAGTTTGTTTTCAATATCTGTAAGTCTGTTTCTATTTTGTAAATAAGTTCATTTGTGTATTTTTTTAAATTAGATTCCACATATGAGTGATATTATATTTATCTTTCTTTCTGACTGACTTCACTTCGTATGATAATCTCTTGGTTCATCCATGTTGCTGCAAATGGCATTATTTCATTCTTTTTTTATGGCTGAGTAATATTCCATTGTATATATGTACCACAACTTTTTTATCCATTCCTCTGTTGATTGACATTTAGGTTGCTTCCATGTCTTGGTTATTGTAAATAGTGCTACAATGAACATTGGGGTGTGTGTTATCTTTTTGGATTACAGTTTTCTCCAGATATATGCCCAGGAGTGGGATTGCTGTATCATATGGTAGCTCTATTTTTAGTTTTTTAAGGAACCTCCATACTGTCACTGTCCTCCATAGTGGTTTTACCAATTTACATTCCCACCAACAGTGTAGGAGGGTTCCCTTTTCTTCACACCCTCTCCAGCATTTATTGTTGGTAGGCTTTTTGATGATGGCCATTCTGATTGGTGTGAGGAGATACCTCACTGTAGTTTTCATTTGCATTTCTCTGATAATTAGTGACTTTGATCATCTTTTCATGTGTCTGTTGGCCATCTGGATATCTCCTTTGGAGAAGTGTCTATTTAGGTCTTCTGCCCATTTTTTGATTAGGTTGTTTTTTTGACATACTGCTGCATGAACTGTTTGTACATTTGGGAGATTAATCCCTTGTCTGTTGCTTCATCTGCAGATATTTTCTCCCATTCTGTTGTTTGCCTTTTTGCTTTGTTTATGGTTTCCTTCACTGTGCAGAAGTTTTTAAGTTTCATTAGGTCCCATTTGTTTATTTTTGTTTTTATTTTGATTACTCTAGGAGATGCATCAGAAAAGATATTGCTGTGATTTATGTCAAAGAGTGTTCTTCCTATGTTTTCGTCTAAGAGTTTTATGGTGTCCAGTCTTACATTTAGTTCTTTGATCCATTTTTAGTTTATTTTTATGTATGATGTTAGAGAATATTCTATTTTTATTTTTTTACATGTAGCTGTCCAGTTTTCCCAGCACCACTTATTGCAGAGACTGTCTTTTTTCCATTGTATATTCTTGCCTCCTTGTCATAAATTAATTGACCATAAGTGCATGAGTTTATTTCTGGGCTTTCTATCCTGTTCCATTGATCTGTATTTCTGTTTTTGTGCCAGTACCATACTTTTTGATTACAGTAGCTTTGTAGTATAGTCTGAAGTCAGAGAGTCTGATTCCTCCCTCTCCATTTACTTTCTCAGGATTGCTTTGGCTATTCAGGGTCTTTTGTGTTTCAATATAAATTTTAAAGTTTTTTATTCTAGTTCTGTGAAAATCGCCATTGGTAACTTGTTAGGGAGTGCATTGAATCTGTAGATTGCCTTGGGTAGTGTAGTCATTTTAACAATATTGATTCTTCCAATCCAAGAACATGGTGTATCCTTCCACCTGTTTGTGTTATCTTTGATTTCTTTCATCAGTGTCAGGGTACAGTCCTTTTGTCTCCTTAGGTAGGTTTATTCCTAGGTATTTTATGCTTTTTGATGCAGTGGTAGATGAGATTGTTTCCTTAATTTCTCTTTCTGATCTTTTGTTGTTAGTGTAGAAATGAAACAGATTTCTGTGTATTAATTTTGTATCCTGTAACTTCACAAAATTCATTGATGAACTAGTAGTTTTCTGGTAGCATCTTAAAGATTTTCTGTGTATGGTATGTTATCTGCAAATAGTAACAGTTTTACTTCTTCTTTTCCAATTTGGATTTCTTTTATTTCTTTTTCTTCTCTGATTACTGTGGCTAGGACTTCCAAAACTATGTTGAATAAAAGTGGTGACAATGGATATCCTTTTCTTTTTCCTGGTCTTAGAGGGAATGCTTTCAGCTTTTCACCATTGAGAATGATGTTAGCTGTAGGTTTGTCATATATGACCTTTATTATATTGAGGTAGGTTTCCTCTATTCCCACTTTCTGGAGAGCTTTTATCATAAAATAGTGCTGAATTTTGTCAAAAGCTTTTTCTGCATCTATTGAGATGATCATATGATTTTTATTCTTCTGTTTGTTAATGTGGTGTTTCACACTGATTGATTTGTGGATACTGAAGAATCCTTGCATCCCTGGGATAAATCCCACTTGATCATGGTGTATGATCCTTTTAATGTATTGTTGGAGTTGGTTTGCTAGTATTTTGTTGAGGATATTTGCGTCTATGTTCACCTGTGATATTGGCCAGTAATTTTAACTTTAACAAGGACCCATTTATTTTTCTTTTATTTCCTTTACTTTAGGAGACAGATCCCAAAAAATATTGCTACAATTTATGGCAAAGAGTGTTCTGCCTATGTTTTTCTCTAGTTTTATAGTATCTTCACTAATGTTTAATTAGTGAGCAGATCTATTATTCCCCCATAATTCCTGACTTCAGATTCTTGAGACTTCTCAATCCCTCAGATCAGTTTGATATAATAAAAAGGTGGTCCAGTATCTACTGAAGGCCACATATGGGTAAGGAAATATAAATGAAGAATTCACAAAACCTATGCTCTCTGCCCTGCAGGTTCTTGCTTCATCAAATGTGGAATGGCAGAGCATACTAGACATTGAAGAATATTTAGAAAGCATGTGCAGTTAATTAGGGATTGTTAAATTACAAAAATATGTGCATAAGGCCCAGAGATATGAAGTATGGTCACATCAGGGGAGACTGTTGGGGCCCTAAATAAAATGAATTACTGAGTAGGGCATAGACCTATATTCCAATATGTGTAAAATGAACAAATAAAACCCAAGAGAACAGAGAAGAGATCAATGAGGCATTCATTATCTTTGTCAGAACATTTTATTAAATGAATATTTTGATTAGAAAGTTATCACAGAAAAATTCTTGCAGACAAATCTCCAAAATCTTACTTACAAAGTCAAAGCTGGAATATGACCTTCATTATTACAGATTGTCATGTTTTTTTCCCAGCCAACGGAAAATTTGTCTTTGTCTCAAACTTAGTGTCCTAATAACTAAGCTCTTCTCTTTACACATATTTCTTTAAGCATTTGGAAGACAAAGAGTATGACTTATATAATGATTATTTCACCTTCAGTGCCAAGGAAAATAGTCTGCACATAGTCGATCCTTATTCAACAAATGTTGTTGGTCAAATCAAGCTTCAATGAAAAATTTCATTTTTGTAAAACATCAGTACTGTCTTCAACTAGAATTGGCTGTTAATGGATTCCCTGGCAAAATGTTCCATTACCTAGATGTCCATGAAAAAAGATGCTGCATTTCTTAAGGTAAAAATCAAATGAGTTTAACCATCTTTTGTGTTCCCATGGCATTTTACATATGACTCCAATATAACATACATCACAGTTTAAAGAAATGTTTATCCACTTGCTATACTAGATTATGTTCTTCTCAAGAGAATGGACTATATTTTCTTTTCTTGGCATCTATGGAAGGAGCTGTGTTAGATCCTATATATCGGTGACTCAATAGTTGTTGAATTAGAATCCTTAAATAGAAAATTGTGATAAATGAGTTATTATAATGAAACAAGTTCTACCAAATGAGGAGGAAAAACTTTTTGGACTGCTTCTCTTTGCTGTGAAGACACCTACTTAATTTGTCAAAAGTAGGAGGAAAGGATAGAAGACTGTAAATTCCTCTGTTTTTAATATGTCCTCTTATTTTGTTCTGATTAGCAGATTTATCAGGGTCTTTTGCACATAGCCTGTAAACCTGTGAGAATTTGTTTATGTACTTGAAAGTAAATCAGCTAAGTGAAAAACTCTATATTTTAGTGTGAATGCTAGTAGTGTCTTTGACGTACATGCTTATTTGAATAATCCAAACATAAACTAATGGGGTTTAAATGTATTTTTAAAAAGAACATAGCAAAGAAGACACTGGTAAGTGTCAGCAGGTAGGGAGGGAGGACCAGGAAGAAGACAACCATTTCAAGGTATAGAAGGTGATTGTTAACTTGACAGCCAGTTCTAATCTACAACATCGAAATGCTTATTTGAAACTTGGGAGCTATGCTTTACTGAGACAAGGATTGTGTGTTTCTCAAAGTGTGATCGATCTATGGGTAGGGTGACCATATTATCATCCAAACCCAAACACTTTCAAGAGTTAAAGGGGGCGCTCTTAATAATATGTTTACTGCTAGTATTAAGAACAATGCTGGGGTAATCTAGTCCAGTTGGGGTAGATCATCACCCTGAGTGGACCACTTATATCGGAATTATCTAGGGCCTTATGTGAATTCTGGGCTGTAGTCTTTTGCTCTATACCACAAATGCCTCCTGTTGACTCTCCCTTCCCCCACAAAAATGTGGGAATGAAACAGGTGGGATTTTAATAAACTGTGTTATCACTCCCAATCCTAGGATCCCCAAAACAATAACTATACATTAGAAAGAGACAGCGTTTCTCTCCTTAAAAAAATGAGGAAAAATATAAAGAATCTTGAAAGCAAGTATTTTAAAAATCACATTTTTAACTGAAAATATTTTAAGATCACAATATTTTAACTTAAAATACATTCAAATAGATTCACAAAAAATCCTTTTCTCAGAAAATATATAATTATTCTCAGAGAAAAAGTTTCAAACTCTATTGTATCCATCACTCACTACAGTGAATTCTAGCCTGTAAAAGGCAGAGCACAACATCGACCAGAACCCAAGAAATCATTTATATTCAACTTTTCCAAAACATGACACTTTTATTGTGCTTTTTTCTAAAGAATGCTTATCTGCCAAGAAATGAGCAAGGGCAGGAACAACCAACTATAACAAGAGAAAGGTTGTTTTTTCAGCATCACTTGTGATATATGCAGATTTATATATTTAAAATTAAAACATTAAAATTATAGCTTAAATGTTTAAATATTATTTGACCTAAAATAAAAGAAATAAATTTACCAGTTGTAGTTTCTCAAAGCTGAAAGGACTCCTCATCTAGAACAAAAAAGGCACCATTTGTTTGATATCATTTTGATGAATTATTAATCTTATCACAGCTAAGATGACAGCTAATATTAGAACATTGAATTATTAATTTTCAAATGTGCAATAAAAAAGCAGAATAAACATAAACTGAGATGTGTTTTACATATGGGTTACATTGCTTATATATCCTATTTAAGAAAAATACCAAAGGAAACAGAAGGAATTAAAAATCTTGTCAACACTTCTGATGAATTCTTTTACTCAGTACTTTCTATGCCACTTTAAATGTAAAACACAAATAACATTATGTATTGTCTGATAATGTGATTACTGAACACTAAAGTTATACATTATCCATACTGCAAATCATCTTTGTGTAGTTCCAAGCAGGATAGTTAAATTACAAAGTGCTAATAAGAGTGAGGAACATCTGTGGTCTTAAAGAATTCACCTCTAATCCTTCCTGGATTATTTTATTGAGAGATGAAAACTATTTCTTCAGAATAGCTTCCAGTCATTTTTTTTAGCCATTATGTTTTTGTCATAACAATTATTCCTGTTATTTCATAAACAAAACTCAGAGAAGTCCCAGTTTTCCTCAACTGTATATAGTTGGTGAAGTTTCAGTCCAATAATGAGTATAGTATCTAAACAGCTCTATCACACTAGGGGCCAATGGTGTGTCCTTCAGATGTCTTCTCATAAACACCCACTGAACTCTGGAGCCTTCAAAGCCTTAACAAACACTCGACTCCTGAATAAGAAAGTGTTTCCAGGTGTTGGTATCATACATACTCCAGCAGTGTATAATGGAACCACTGCTCAGAACAAAGGGACAGTTACAGGAGATGGAGGAGGGGCTGTAGACTGATGGATATTTTTAGGACATGATTCCCTGTCAGAAGAAAGAAACCAGTTGTTCATCCCAGAGTTAACAAGGATTAAATCTGGATAAAGGATAAATTTACATCCATTAAAATAATTTTTTTAAATTATGCTATTTACTGTTTAGGCACATGGAACAGGGAGTACAAAAAGGAAGATGGAGTTCCACAATAGATAAACTTTTTTTTCTTTTCAGTGAAGTAGGACCCCAGGTAGGAAATGATATGACTTATAGATAGCTTATCTATAATTTAGACAAAAATAATTTTAGCCAAAAATGCTTCTGTGATAATATTCAAATGAATAATGTTTAATCACTATTTTTACACTCCACCATTGCTTATATATGCCCCCACTGAAGGTTCTGTGTAACCTGCTAGATTATTAATTATATTATTGTATCTAATAATTAAAACATATGCTTTACATGTTATAATACATATCAAGTGACAAACTTACTAATCCAGTTCATACATGAAATAAGAATTAGCTTCTGTGTTCTAAGCCATCTCACTCTCATCAACTCTGTAAAATAGATATTATATATGCATCTATTTTTAAAAGATTAAATAACTTGCCTAATATGGCATAACTGGTAAGAAACTGAGGTAGAATTCAAATGTGTATCTGGGTGGATTCAAATCTCTTCTTTTTCAGATAATACAGCTCCCTCTTAAAAATTCACAATGTATGTTAAACTATTAAATTGTCTGAGAACTCAATATTGTGTAAGTTAACTTAGCATTTGCTTCATTGGCTTTACATAATTCACGGAGTCCTCATAACAACCCCTGAGCTTTGTACTTTATTACTTCACTTTTACTTGAAAGGGGGCTGAGACATGAGAAGTGAAGTAAATTGTTGGTCACTAATAGAACTGGACTTTGAACTCAGGATGGTGACTCTCTCAATCGTGGTGTGGTATTTATTATGCTCATGTGATACAATATATTGATATAGGCATATATAACAACATTCTAAACTGAAAATATTGAAAATTACAGGTAAGAAACTAACAGGCTCTGTGGCTCCTGGATTCATCAGGAAGACAAGATTTCAGTTGCTTCCTTAAACAATTGAGAATTGAGTCAGCTCCCTTCTAGAATGTGGTAGGTTCTCCTTTCTTCCAGAAAACACCCAGCTTTGAGACTCAGATCATCTGACTATCTCACCCAGTACCCCTCCATGTTACAGGTTTTTTTGTTTTTTGGGTTTTTTTTAACAGATGACATGGGTCCCTCTCCCTCCTTGCTTAAAAGTTTAATTTGTAAGCTTGTCATTTTTTTCAATAACACTCTTGATGTAATTTCTGAGGATTCCAATATCCACATAGTCATAGATGATCCTACTGATACCCTAGCCTCTCCATTTCTTGAGCTCCCTTCCAGTGATTTTGGCCTCTGCCTTTTTTCAGTCATCCACTCCTAACGTCGTATGTTAGACCTTGCTGTTACCAATAATTCAACTCTTTCCATAATATCAATTCAGAATCTCTCACTCTTGCAGCACCATGGCATAGAGTTACAGCTAGTTTCTCAACTCCAACTTCTTTGACACATTCAAACATCCCACCATGCTTTCATTTTTCCTCACTCCCCTAAATCCTTACTTATTATCATATCCGGCTTAATTCCATGGCCCATTATCGTAATCATTTCCTTACATATACCCTCATTTCTCTTGCCCTCTTCTCTCCTCCTGGCACTTAATTGGCAAAGCCTCAATCTTAATTAATTTAAACTCAAGTGGGCCCTTAATGTTGTCAGGCAATCACACTACTTTCCTCTAGTGCTTTCATTCTCTCACATTCCTAAATGACTATTTATGACCTTCTCTTTTTGCTCAATTTTCAGCAACTCATCCCCCATCATCACTCACCTAAATAACAACCTTGCTTCCTATTTTAGTGCAAGAACTGAAGCAATTGGAAAAGACTTCCTGGGACTCCGACTGCCATATTTATTCACCCACCACCATCTACTCAATCTTTCCTCGTCTTTCTATGCTCTTGGCTAAGGCCAGACCCTTTACTTAGGCATTAGATCTCATACCTTCTTGTATAATGAAGGATCTCACACCACCAGTTCTCTCCTCTTTTTAATCATGAACTTTTCCTTGGCATTCTGGATCATTTCTGATAACATACAAACATGCACTTAATTGCCCCACATTTTATCTAAAAACAAGTGAATGCTGCTTTTTATTTTGCCCTATAACTACTAGTCCCTTTCTCTATTTTCCTTTACAGCAAAACTCACTAAAAAGGTGTCTATATTCACTGCCTCCAATGTTTCTCTTTTTCTTTGAACCCACTCCAATCAGGCTTTTACACCCACCTTTCTACCAGAACTGGAAATCAATGACCTTCAGACCCAAGTCTGACAGCTAATTTTTAGATCTCATTTTATTGAACCTATCATTGGCAATAGACATTATGGGTCATGATATTTTCCTTGAAACACTTTCTTCATTTGACTTGCAGAGTGTCACATCTACTAGTTTTTCTCCTACCTTAATAGTTGCTTTTCTTCTGTTTACTGTGCAGATTTTTCATCTTCTTCAAGACTTCTTTTTGAACCTCTCTGTTTTCATCTAAGCTTTCTCAAGACTTATGGCTTCCAATATTATGAATAGGCTATATATCACCAATGTTTATGTCCATCCAAGACTTGTCGCATGTATTGCATACTAATAAATCCAACTGCATAGTACTTACCTGTCCTTAAATATCTAGTAGGTAATACCTGTCCTTAAATATCTAGTAGGCAAGTCAAATTTAACAAATCCAAATACAATTCTTCATCGTCTCCCAGAAAACGTCTACACTTTTCATCATCTCTATTATGGACATTTAGTTCTTCCTATTGCCTAGGCCAAATATCTTAAAGTCAATCTTGATTTCTCCCCTTTTCTTTTCACTCCACATCAAATCAATAAGCATATCCTATTAGTGCTATATTCAAAATATATCCAGATTACAACCACTTCCATTGTTAGGCTTCTAGTCTAATCCCTATCTGTTCTCACACATATTATTGCAATAACCTCCAAACTGATTTTCCTTCCTTTGTTCTTATTTCATATGGTAGAAATGGCTAGGTTTATGTGTATGTTTTACTTGAAGGTGAATGCCCAACCAAGAACTAAATTTCCCAGACTCCTAGCAAATAGGTGGAGCCATGTGGATAATTCTAGCCCATGGAAGGCAAGGTTATTAATTATGCAGTACTCATTTCTTATGCTCTCTTCCTCTTCTCCAGAAACCGTGGAGTCTTTTTGCAGAAGACCCTTCCATTGCAAGATGGAAAGAATATGGACCCCTGTGTCACTAATTGGAAGAGAGTGATCAAGAAACCTGCCCATCCAGAAACATCCACATTGGGTTTGTTATGAACGATAAATACATATTTTATTAAGCCCCTGAGATGTGGGGGTTTGTTACATCATTTATACTATCTAACTTACACATTTTCTACATCCTATTTTTCACCAAGCTGTCAGAATGAACCTATTAAAACATAGGTCAAATTGCATCACTCTTTTGCTCCTTACTTTACTCAATCACACAGGCCTCCTAGCTGTTCCTGGAATGCACCAACGACTACTTCACTGCAAGCCTTTTACTTGCTCTTTTCTGTGCGTGGAGTGCTCTGCACCTAATTCTTTGTATGCCTGCTCTCTCATCTCTTTAGTCGATCTCTTAATGAGGCTTTTCCTTGACCTACTTATTTAAAATGGAATCTGACTTTCACTCTGACAACTTATATTACCCTTCTTGTTTGAATTTTCTCCAGAAGAGTTGTTACTATCTCACACACTCAATATTTTTTTGTTGTTTTGTGTTTTGTCTGCTTGAGTCCCAGCACTTAGAACTGTGTCTAGAACATTCCAGGAACCCAGTAAATATTTGTTAAAGGATAAATTAGTTGAACCAATGAATTCTATATTTTTTAATTTTTTCAAGCATTTAACATTTATTGACTTCAATACATTTGGGGTTCTTTGGCCTAGAGAACCCTAACCCACTCACATATACACATCCCATCCTTTTATCACGCCCATCTTTTAGGTATCAATTTAGATATCACTTCCTAAATCCAGAGCCCCAGTTTTCTTCTACTGATACCTCTCTTCCATTACCTTGCCTGCTCTGCTCATCTGTTATCACAGAAGTTTTCATATGGTAATATACGATAGCCTGTCTGTATTCCCAACTATATTTACTTTCCATGAGAGCAGAGATCATAACAGTGTGGTTCAGTCTTGCATCTCCACCATCTATTACAGTTTATGGTTCATAAAGTAATAACTCACTAAACTTTCTTGAGTTCAGAAGACTTAAAGTAAAACTATTTGGATTGGCAATTTAGAGATTTCTGATAATTATGGATTATGGTTTTGTGGTAGGAAGAAGCCAGAAGATTGAAGAATAAGTTTTTAGAGAAGAGTAGAAGCCGTTTTAAGTTTTTATGGCCCAAGGCATGAATCAAGGATGATTTTCTGGCACCAAGTGTTTATAGTGATGCAAGGGGTGTGTGGGCCAAGGGCCTTGAGAAGAGAGTATATTTTAATTTTCCATCTGAACTCACAAAAGGACCCAAAGTACATGTGTCTGTACTTCTTTTTTCTTCTTTTTTTTTTTTTTTTTGTTTTGTTTTGCCATGCCCTGCAGCATGTGGGATCTTAGTTCCCTGAGCAGGAATCGAACCCATGTCCCATCCCGTGGAAGCACGGAGTCTTAACCACTGGACCACCAGGGAAGTCCCCTGTCTATACTTCTTAAAGACAAGTTGAACCAATATCAAGCCCTGGAAACAATCATCCTGGTACTACTTATTCTGAAAACTGAGTTGGTTATCCAGATTTGTTCGTGTAGCTGTGCAAAATTATTTTTCAACAAATATTCACTCCTCTCTTATACCCATCCCCAACTTAATTCTATGGTGGGCAGAATGTACTTTCCCACTTTTGACTTAAATTGGATATTAGAGAACAGTATGGTGTGACCCTTGAAATATGCTTATACTGTTGGGCTTGTGTTCTCACACTCCTATATTTCAGTATGAAGGGAAATGCCTTAAATATGTATTACTGCCAGTCCAAAGAAGACAAGAGATATGTGAAGTAGATCTGAACCCAACCTACATATTGGAGCCAAGTCCAACTTATCCTAGCCAAGATCAGCCCAACTTTAGAGATCTGCAGACTATGACAGAAATAAGTCACCGAGTTTTGGGATGGTTTTAATACATAATTATTGTAAAAAGAACTAATTTATAGAGAACTAACTGTCCTTTTCCCTTCTCTCTTTCCCAAACATTTTGAAAAGAATTGGGACCAGGACCAGGAAGAGGTTCTACTTTTATAACCCTAATGAAAATACTAGAAGTTTTACTGTCCTTTATGCTAAATCATTGAGGAATGGGGAAAATGTTGGAATAAATCACCTATTGATTCTTTAACTTTTATAAAACTCTCTTAGATATCCCTTCCATAAAATTGTTACAATCTTCATATACATTAAAATGGCAAATGAGGTTTCCACTTAAAATATAAATTCAGATGTTTCCAGTTGTGACCAAAACCCGCATGTATCCTTTGGAACTGGGGATCAACAGAATGAAACCACTTACTTGGAGCTTATAAATGTTGCCAGTTCCTGAAGCTGCTGACTGCGTTCTGGGAGTTGAGGAATGTTTCAGGATACTAGCTAACTGCATGGAAAATTGAAAGGTAAAGACTAAACTTCTTTCAAACATGATACAGTCTTTGTGAGAGTAGCCCATCCTTTATTTCCTCAAACGCATTCAGCACAACATTTTTGCAGCCGAGGTATCTTTGGCCACACAAAGCAGGATGTTATTCTCTTATATCTGCTGCCAGAGGGACTGCAAGAGCAACAGCCTTAAAGGAAGTGTAAACATCTTTCATTTAGCGAAATGGAGTGTGAACTAGAGTTGCTATATTAAAGAAGGAGCCAAAATAGACAAACATACACATACACACATGCACATGCACGAGCACACACACACACAAAATCATCTCCTGCCTCTCTCTTTTGAGTCTATAAGAGCTCAAACACAATTCTATCTTTTTATACTGTATAAAGCATACCTTATTGGAATTTATTCTTGCTATGTAATTGTATTTTAAAATAGCACACATATATATAGCTCTTGCTATATGTGAGCCACTGTTCTAAGCATTTTTAATATTAATTCACATTATTTTAAAAATAAACGTATAAGGAAAGTAATTTTACTACCTTCATATGACTCATGGTGTAACTACATCACAGAGAACTTAAGTGATTTGCCCAACATTACCCAGTACAGGGTGGAAGTGAATCTTGATTCTGCAATCTATGTTCAAAAGTCTGGGGGCTTCCCTGGTGGCACAGTGGTTGAGAATCCTCCTGCCAATGCAGGGGAACACGGGTTCGAGCCCTGGTCTGGGAAGATCCCACATGCCGCGGAGCAACTAGGACCGTGAGCCACAACTACTGAGCCTGCGGGTCTGGAGCCTGTGCTCCGCAAGGAGAGGCCGCGATAGTGAGAGGCCCTCGCACCGCGATGAAGAGTGGCCCCCGCTCGCCACAACTAGAGAAAGCCCTCACACAGAAACGAAGACCCAGCACGGCCAAAAATAAATAAATAAATACAAAAAAAAAAAAAGTCTGAGAGAAGGCTGGATCAATATGGTGGAATAGGAAGACATGGAGCTCACCTCCCCCTACACCCACATCAAAACTACATCTACATATGGAATAATTCTCACAGAAACTAACTGGAAAACTGGCAAAGAACTCCTATACAACAAAAGCTGCAAAAAAGTTTTCCATGTAACGGGGTAGGATGGAAAAAAGGCAAAGTGTTGGGACTTGCACCCTGAGAAGGATCTGTAAGGAAAAGAAGGTCCACTCAGGCAGACCCTCACCCTGGGGGAGTGAGTGGGTCGAGCCACAGACTGGGCGTCCCAGTCCTAAGGTTCTACACAGAGGATACAAGCTCCCCTGGCTGCTGGGAGAAACACTGAGACAGATGGGACTGGAAAAGCCTAGACTCCACTCACGAACAGTGTACGGTTGCACACGAACAGTGTGCAGCTTGTCAACAGGGCAAAAAGAGCTCTGTACTGGCAGCTGGCTGCCACCTAGAGGTGTTCCCCAATCTGAGTGGGGTGTGGGATCTAGGCCACTGGGAAAAGACTTGGTCTGGCTATGCAGAGATAGCCCAGGGGCCTGAGGTGTGGTCCAGGTGGAGCAGCTGTGACCATTGTCAGCGCTTACCCAAACAGCACCACAGGAACCACTGTGACCAGCACACCAAGGTCCCCTGTTCCCAACTGAGTGAATGCTCTGGCCAAACCCACTCCACGCCACAGCTTGGCACTGGATCTGGGGCAGACAGGCCCTGGGAAAAGACTCAATCTAGGGATACAGGGATGGCCCAGGGTGTGGGATGATGACAACCATTGTTGGTGCTTACTCAAGCAGCACCTGGGGAACCACCATGTCAGCAGCCAGAGTCCCACTCCCAGGTGAGCAAATGCTCTGGCCCCGCATACTCCATGCCGCAGCTTGGCACTGGAACTTGTACAGACAGCTTTTTGGGAGAAGACTCAATCTAGGGATTCAGAGGAGGCTTGGGAGACTCTGGGGTATGATCCAGGCAGGGCACTGGCAGCAAACTTTGGTGGTAGCTCAATCAGTGCCAACGTGATTGGCACTGACCTCTGACAGCAACACAGCCACCTCAATTCCTGCAGCCACAACACACTGACCCCCAGCCCCAGCCTAATGTATGATCCTGCCCTACCCACTTCACACCACAAACTTGCACTAGATCTGGGGTGACCATAACAGGGGAAGAGACCCAACCTTGGGCTGCATCTGAGCTGAGCCATGGACACCTGTACATGTAGCAAATCAGGGCTCTGAGTGCATGAATCTCACTTCAGCACTCCCCTTCTTTGAGGCAAAATATGCACTCAAAGGGAACAGAGCTTGTTCAATCCCAATCCTCAGGGCTTCTGCTCAGGCAACTGGGGAGCAGTGACAGGGCAGTGACGGTCACAGAGCAGAGAGGAAGTCCCACCTGACACCCTGTGAAGACTTTAGATCCTCCAATACTAACTACACCCCCTATCAAATTGAAAGTGACCAGTGCACCCTGAAGAAAGACAAGGTTGGGATCCACATCAAAAACAGCCCTTGCACCAAAGACACTGGATACACACAGTCTACATAGGGATGCTCCCACATAAAAATACCCCTTCAAGAACACAATAGATAACTATTTCTCCTAAATTCATAAAGACAGAGAAAGTTAAGTAAAATAAAAGGCAGAGGAACTATTCCCAATTAAAAGAGCAAGACAAAACCCCTGAAAGAAGGGGTGTGAAGGAGAGGAAGGTCATGACTAGGGACTCTTTCTCCTTGCTGCTCAAGAAATGTCTTCAGTTTCAGAATACACCTTTCACATGAGTCATCTGAGTGCCCAGTTGTTTGGTGAAGTTGCCAGACCTACTGATTCCAAATCCATGAAAGTGGTGAAGCTGTTTAGTGAGCAGCCTTTGGCCAATAGGAAGGAGACTTATGACTGGTATCTAAATCACAACAGTTATTTTGCACTCATGGGAGCACTATATTTTCTTGGCCTCTACAGAGACGAGCATCAGGACTTTAAGGATGAGCAGCTGCATCTGAAGAAGATTTGTGGAAAGCAGAAACCAAGGAAAGGAGAAAGGAAAAGAACAGCGAAAAAGAAATAGTGTTGGTCCATCAAGAGAGAAGACTTTTCCCTCAGGGACTGAGAGCAGGAGGAAGTGTATTTATTGTCCTTCCACATACTGGAGGAGTGTAAGCTTCCTAAGTTGAAGGTTATTTGGAGGAACACAGTCATCTCCATGTTGAAGTCTAATCCAGTTGAATTGTGACTTGTTTCATGAACACATTCTAATTCTGCAAAATTATTTGCCTTGGTTCTGTAATCTGAGGTTTACCTTATTCCCCAAAGAAATGAGCACATGATTATTGTTGAATGAGTTGTTTGGGAGGGGATAGGATGTTGGGGGCGTGGAGGGGAAACTCATTAAATGAACATTCTCATTACTCTCTTCTTGCTTCCCCACTTAACCAGCCCTACACTCTTTCATCTCTCTGGCTGTTCAGCCACTGTCTCACCACCAAGCTCACAAACTTTATGCACCTCTCCATCTACTCCTTTGAGAATATCTGTAAGATAAATTTGTGGGATACAAGGCTGTGCCCGGTATGAAAGTACTGAATACCTGCTGTATACAAGCTACCAGAGCTCTGGTAATACAATGCTTTGCAACAAACAAACAAACAACAAAAAACCCCGGAAGACTAAATAATTAAACAGAGCTTATCAGTCTACCAGACATCAAGTTCAAATAGGAGGTAATAAAAATTCTAACTGAATTAAGAAAGGTTATTGATATAAATGCAGAGCACTGTAACAAGGAACTAGAAACCGTAAAGATGACCCAGTAAAAAAAAATAGATAATTCAATTTCTGAGATAAAAAACAATGTAGAGCAATGAATAGCCAACTGAATGACACAGAAAAATGAATAAGTGATCTGGAAGATAAATAGAATAACAGAAATATCCCAGTCAGAACGGCAGACAGAAAAATGAAAAAACATGAAAGCAACATATGAGATATATGGGATGATATAAAATGTGCCAACTTACACATAATAGGGGTTTCAGATGGAGAAGAGAGGGGGAAGGGGATCAAAGATGTATTTGAAGAAATTATGGCTGAAAATTTCCCCACCCAAAGAAGGAAACATATCCATGTACAGGAAAGATAGAGGGTTCCAAACAAGATGAACCCAAACAGACCCACACCAAGAGATATCATAATTAAAATGACAAAAGTTAAAGATAGAGAATTATAAAGGCAGCAAGAGAAAGACAGAGTCATTTAAAAGAGAACCCCCATAAGTCTATCAACTGATTTCTCTGCAGAAACTTCACAGGCCAGAAGGGAGTGATGTGATATATTTAAGGTGCTGAAAGGGAAAAACCTGCAACCTAGGATACGCTACCCAGAAAGATTATCATTTAGAATAGAAGGAGAGATAAAGAATTTCTCAGACAAGCAAAAACTGAAAGAATGAAGCAATACTGAACCTATCCTAAAAGAAATATTAAAGGGTTTTCTCTAAATGGAAAAGAGGCAGGAAACTGTAGGAAAGGGAAAATCCCAATAATAATGACAAATAAATTTATAGTAAAGATTGAAGATCACTTAAACAAGCCAGTACACAGGTTAAATACAACAATAACAACAACAAAAGAACTGTAAAAGTGACTATAACTAAAATAAACAGTAAAGGATAAACATGAAGATATAAACTAGACCATCAAAACCACAAAATGGGTCAGAGGGGAGTAAAAAATTGTCGATCTCTTAGAATGTGTTTAAATTTAAATGATTATCAGTTTAAAACAAGTAGATATAGTTATGGGAAAACATACATAACCCCATGGTAATCATAAATCAAAAACATACAATAAATTCACAAAAACCTAAAAGGAAGGAACTTAAACATACTACAAAAGAAAATAATCAAACCATAAAAGGAGAAACAAAAAGAAGAAGAAATGAATAAAAAAAAAACTACAAGAACAAATGGAAAACAAAGAATAAAATGACAATAAATACATACCTATCAATAATTACTTTAAATGTCAATGGACTAAATGCTCCAATCAAACTACAGGACGGCTGATTGGATTAAAAAAAAAGCCAAGAACCTGCAACATGCTGCTTACAAGAGACAAAAGACATCAAGGCAAAAGCCACACACAATCTGAAAGTGAGGGGTTGAAAAAAGATCTTTCATGAAAATGGAATGAAAAGAAATGACAAGAAAGCAGAGGTAACAATACTTATATCAGTCTATAATAAACAATAGACTTTAAAACAAAGGCTATAATGAAAGACAAAGAAGGGTATTATGTAATGATAAAGGGATCAATACAAGAAGTGGGTATAACACTAGTTAACATATACACACCCAATACAAGAGCACCTAAATATATAAAACAAGTACTAAGAGACAAAAAAAAAAAGAGAGAGAAATTTGCTATAACACAGTAATAGTAGGGGACTTTAACACCCCACTGACATCAATGGACAGATCATCCAGACAGAAAAGCAATAAGGCAACACAGGTCTTAAAGACATAACAGATGAAATGGACTTAATTGATACATACAGGACAATACATTCAAAAAGAGAAGAATACACATCTTTTCAAGTGCTCACAAAATATTCTCCAGGATAGACCACATACTAGGTCACAAAACAAGCCTTAACACATTTAAGAGGATAAATATTGAAGCAACCTAAGTGTCCTCTGACAGATGAATGGATAAAGAAGATGTGGTATATAGACATATATATATATATATATATACACACACACACACACACACACACAATGAAATGTTACTCAGCCATAAAAAAGAATGAAATAATGTCATTTTCAGCAACATGGATGGAACTAGATATTATCAATACTAAGTGAAGTAAGTCAAAGACACATATCATATGATATCACTTATTTGTAGAATCTAAAAAATGATACAAATGAACTTATTTACAACATAGAAACAGACTCACAGATATAGAAAACAATCTTATGGTTACTAAAGGGGAAGGGGGTAGGGAGGAATAAATTAGTAGTTTTGTATTAACATACACACTGCTATATATAAAATAGATAAACAACAAGGATGTACTGTATAGCACAGGGATCTATATTCAATATCATTATAATAACCTATAATGGAAAAGAATCTGAATTTATATATATATATGAATCATTCTGCTGTACACCTAAAATTAACACATTTTACATCAACTATACTTCAATAAAAATAGAGGATAAAAATTACAGCAAGCATCTTTTCTGACTACAGCAATATGAAACTAAAGATCAACTACAGAAAGAAAAATAGGAAAAGACCAAAAATGTAGAGACTAAACAACATGCTACTAAAATACCAATGGGTTAATGATGAAATCAAAGAAGAAATCAGAAAATACCTTGAGACAAATGATATTGAAAACAGAACATTACAAAATCTATGGGATGCAGCACAGCAATTCGGAGAGAGAAGTTCATGGCAATACAGGTCTTCCTGAAGAAAACAATAAAAATCTTAAATAAACAACCTAAACTACCACTTAAAGTATCAGAAAAAGAACAAACAAAGGCTAAGGTCAGCAGAAGGAAGGAAATAATAAATATCAGAGAGGAAATAAATAGAGATCAAAAAGAAAATAGAAAAGGTGAAACCAAGAGCTGGTTTTCTAAAAAGATAAACAAAATTGACAAATCTTTAGCCAAGCTCATCAAAAAAACAGAGAGGATCCAAATGAAAATAAGAAATGAAAGACGAGAAACAGCAACCAATATCACAGTGATACCAAAAAAAAAAAAAAGGAGAGAATACTATGAACAATTATATGCCAACAAATTGGACAACCTAGAAGAAATGGACAAATTTCTAGAAACATACAGCCTGCAAAACTGAGTCAAGAAAAAACAATTTGAACAGACCGATCGATCACTAAATGTTGAAATGAATTGGTAAGACAGTTTACTGGGGAATTCTTAACATATAAATCAGAACTTATACCTATCTTCCTCAAACTATTCCAAAACATTGGAGAGGAGAGAACACTCCCAAATTCATTCTACAAAGCCAACATTACCCAGATACTAAAACCAGAAAAAGACATTACACACACACACAAAAATTAAAGGCAATATCTCTGATAAATATAGATGCAAAAATTCTCAACAAAATATTAGCAAACAGAATCCAACAATATGTAAAAACGATTACACACCATGATTAAGTTGGATTTATTCCAGGGTCACAAGGATGGTTCAACAAATGCAAATCAATCAGTGTCATACACCACATCAAGAAAAAGAAAGACAAAACCCACATGATCATCTATATAGATGCAGAAAAGCATTTGACAAGATTCAACATCCATTAATGGTAAAAACTCTCATCAAAGTGGGTGTAGAGGGAACATATCTCAACATAATAAAGGCCATTATAACAAACCCACAGCCAACATAACACTCAACTACTCAACAGTGAAATGCTGAAAGCCTTCCTATTAAATTCAGGAATAAGGAGGTCTACTCTCACTGTTTCTATTTAACATAGTATTGGAAGTCCTAGCCACAGCAATTAGACAAGAAAAATGTATCCAAATTGGAAGGGAAAAGGTAAACTGACACTATTTGCAGATGATATGATGCTCTATATAGAGAACCCTAAAGTCTCCATCCAAAGAACTTAAAAATGAATTCAGAGGCTTCCCTGGTGGCACAGTGGTTGAGAGTCTGCCTGCCAATGCAGGGGACACGGGTTTGAGCCCTGGTCTGGGAGGATCCCACATGCCGCAGAGCAACTAAACCCGTGAGCCACAACTACTGAGCCTGCGCGTCTGGAGCCCGTGGTCCGCAACAAGAGAGACCGCGACAGTGAGAGGCCCACGCACCGTGATGAAGAGTGGCCCCCGCTTGCCGAAACTAGAGAAAGCCTTCGCACAGAAACGAAGACCCAACACAGCCAAAAATAAATAAATAAATAAATAAAATTAAAAAAAAAAAAATGAATTCAGGCCATAAGCCAAGAAATGCCTGGGGCTGTGAGAAGGAGGAAGAGGAACCAAGATGGCGGAATACAAGGCCGTGCTCTCACTCCCTCTTGCAAGAACACCAGAATCACAACTAGCTGCTGTACAATCATCAACAGGAAGACACCGGAACTCACCAAAAAAGATACCCCACATCCAAAGACAAAGAAGCCACAATGAGATGGTAGGAGGGGCGCAATCAGAGTAAAATCAAATCCCATAACTGGTGGGTGGGTGACTCACAGACTGGTGAACACTTATACCACAGAATTCCACCCACAGGAGTGAAGATTCTGAGCCCCACGTCAGGCTTCCCAACCTGGGGGTCCAGCAACGGGAGGAGGAATTCTTAGAGAATCAGACTGTGAAGCCTAGTGGAAATTGATTGCAGGACTTCAACAGGACTGGGGGAAACAGAGACCCCACTCTTGGAGGGCACACACAAAATAGTGTGCGCATCGGGACCCAGGGGAAGGAGTAGTGACACTGGGGGAGACTGAACCAGACCTACCTGCTAGTGTTGGAAGGCCTCCTGCAGAGGCGGGGAGTGGCTCTGTTTCACCATGGGGACAAGGACACTGGCAGCAGAAGTTCTGGGAAGTACTCCTTGGCGTGAGCCCTCCCAGAGTCTGTCATTAGCCACACCAAAGAGCCCAGGCAGGCTCCAGTGTTGGGTTGTCACAGGCAAAACAACCAACAAGGAGGGAACCCAGCCCCACCCATCAACAGTCAAGTGGATTAAAGTTTTACTGAGTTCTGACCACCACAGCAACAGTCAGCTCTACCCACCACCAGAGCCTCCCATCAAGTCTCTTAGATAGCCTCAACGACCAGAGGGCAGACAGCAGAAGCAAGAAGAAGTACAATCCTGCAGCCTGTGGAACAAAAACCACATTCACATAAAGATAGACAAGATGAAAAGGCAGAGGGCTATATACCAGATAAAGGAACAAGAAAAAACCCCAGAAAAACAACTAAATGAAGTGGAGATAGGCAACCTTCCAGAAAAAGAATTCAGAATAATGATAGTGAAGATGATCCAGGACCTCGGAATAAGAATGGAGGCAAAGATCGAGAAGATGCAAAAAATGTTTAAAAAAGACCTAGAAGAATTAAAGAACAAACAAACAGAGATGAACAATACAATAACAGAAATGAAAACTACACTAGAAGGAATCAATAGCAGAATAACTGAGGCAGAAGAATGGATAAGTGACCTGGAAGACAGAATGGTGGAATTCACTGCTGCGGAACAGAAAAAAGAAAAAAGAATTGAAAGATATGAAGACAGCCTAAGAGACCTCTGGGACAACATTAACGCAGCAACATACACATTATAGGGGTCCCAGAAGGAGAAGAGAGAGAGAAAGGACCCAAGAAAATATTTGAAGAGATTATAGTCAAAAACTTCCCTAACATGGGAAAGGAAATAGCCACCCAATCCAGAAAGTGCAGTGAGTCCCATACAGGATAAACCCAAGGAGAAACACACCATGACACATAGTAATCAAATTGGCAAAAGTTAAAGACAAAGAAAAATTATTGAACGCAGCAAGGGAAAAATGACAAATAACATACAAGGAAACTCCCATAAGGTTAACAGCTGATTTCTCAGCAGAAACTCTACAAGCCAGAAGGGAGTGGCATGATATACTTAAAGTGATGAAAGGGAAGAACCTACAACCAAGATTACTCTACCCGGCAAGGATCTCATTTAGATTTGATGGAGAAATCAAAAGCTTTACAGACAAGCAAAAGCTAAGAGAATTCAGCACCACCAAACCAGCACTACAACAAATGCTAAAGGAACTTCTCTAAGTGGGAAACACAAGAGAAGAAAAGGACCTACAAAAACAAACCCAAAACAATTAAGAAAATGGTTATAGGAACATACATATTGATAATTACCTTAAACGTGAATGGATTAAATGCTCCATCCAAAAGACACAGGCTTGCTGAATGGATACAAAAACAAGACCTATATATATGCTGTCTACAAGAGACCCACTTCAGACCCAGGGGCACATACACACTGAAAGTGAGGGGATGGAAAAAGATATTCCATGCAAATGGAAATCAGAGGAAAGCTGGAGTAGCTATACTCATATCAGATAAAATAGACTTTAAAATAAAGAATGTTACAAGAGACAAGGAAGGACACTACATAATGATCAAGGGATCAATCCAAGAAGCAGATATAACAATTATAAATATATATGCACCCAACATAGGAGCACCTCAATACATAAGGCTAACAGCTCTAAAAGAGGAAATCAACAGTAACACAATAATAGTGGGGGACATTAACACCTCACTTACACCAATGGACAGATCATCCAAAAAGAAAATAAATAAGGAAATAGAAGCTTTAAATGGCACAATAGACCAGATAGATTTAATTGATATTTATAGGACATTCCATCCAAAAACAGTAGATTACACTTTCTTCTCAAGTGCACACGGAACATTCTCCAGGATAGATCACATCTTGGGTCACAAATCAAGCCTCGGTAAATTTAAGAAAATTGAAATTATATCAAGCATCTTTTCTGACCACAATGCTATGAGATTAGAAATGAATTACAGGGGAAAAAACGTGAAAAGCACAAACACATGGACGCTAAACAATACATTACTAAATATCCAAGAGATCACTGAAGAAATCAAAGAAGAAATCAAAAAATACATAGAGACAAATGACAATCAAAACACGACGATCCAAAACCTATGGGATGCAGCAAAAGCAGTTCTAACAGGGAAGTTTATAGCTATACAAACCTACCTAAAGAAACAAGAAAAATCTCAAGTAAACAATCTAACCTTACACCTAAAGGAACTAGAGAAAGAAGAACAAACAAAACCCAAAGTTAGCAGAAGGAAAGAAATCATAAAGATCAGAGCAGAAATTAATGAAATAGAAACAAAGAAAACAATAGCAAAGATCAATAAAACTAAAAGCTGCTTCTTTGAGAAGATAAACAAAATTGCTAAGTCATTAGCCACACTCATCACGAAAAAGAGGGAGAGGACTCAAATCAATAAAATTAGAAATGAAAAAAGGAGAAGTTACAACAGACACCAAAGAAATACAAAGCATCCTAAGAGACTACTACAAGCAACTCTATGCCAATAAAACAGACAACCTGGAAGAAATGGACAAATTCTTAGAAAAGTATTACCTTCCAAGACTGAACCAGGAAGAGACAGAAAATATGAACAGACCAATCACAAGTAATGAAATTGAAACTGTGATTAAAAATCTTCCAACAAACAAAAGTCCAGGACCAGATGGCTTCACAGGTGAATTCTATCAAACATTTAGAGAAGAGCTAACACCCATCCTTCTCAAACGCTTCCCAAAAATTCCAGAGGAAGGAACACTCCCAAACTCATTCTATGAGGCCACCATCACCCTGATACCAAAACCAGACAAAGATACTACAAAAAAAGAAAATTACAGACCAATATCACTGATGAATATAGATACAAAAATCCTCAACAAAATACTAGCAGAGTCCAACAATACATTAAAAGGATCATACACCACTGTCAAGTGGGATTTATCCCAGGGATGCAAGGATTCTTCAATATACGCAAATCAATCAATGTAATACACCATATTAACAAACTGAAGAATAAAAACCATATGATCATCTCAATAGATGCAGAAAAAGCTTTTGACAAAATTCAACACCCATTTATGATAAAAACTCTCCAGAAAGTGGGCACAGAGGGAACCTGCCTCAACATAATAAAGGCCATATATGACAAACCCACAGCAAACATCATTGTCAACGGTGAAAAACTGAAAGCATTTCATCTAAGATCAGGAACGAGACTAGGATGTCCACTCTCACTATTATTCAACATAGTTTTGGAAGTCCTAGCCACGGCAATCAGAGAAGAAAAAGAAATAAATGGAATACAAATTGGAAAAGAAGAAGTAAAACTGTCACTGTTTGCAGATGACATGATACTATACATAGAGAATCCTTAAAATGCCACCAGAAAACTACTAGAGCTAATCAATGAATTTGGTAAAGTTGCAGGATACAAAATTAATGCACAGAAATCTCTTGCATTCCTATACACTAATGATGAAAAATCTGAAAGAGAAATTATGGAAACACTCCCATTTACCATTGCAACAAAAAGAATAAAATACCTAGGAATAAACCTACCTAGGGAGACAAAAGACCTGTATGCAGAAAACTATAAGACACTGATGAAAGAAATTAAAGATGATACCAACAGATGGAGAGATATACCATGTTCTTGGTTTGGAAGAATCAACATTGTGAAAATGACTATACTACCCAAAGCAATCTACAGATTCAATGCAATCCCTATCAAATTACCAATGGCATTTTTTACGGAACTAGAACAAATCATCTTAAAATTTGTATGGAGACACAAAAAACCCCGAATAGCCAAAGCAGTCTTGAGGGAAAAAAACGGAGCTGGAGGAATCAGACTCCCTGACTTCAGACTATACTACAAAGCTACAGTAATCAAGACAATATGGTACTGACACAAAAAAAGAAACATAGATCAATGGAACAAGATGGAAAACCCAGAGATAAACCCACACACCTATGGTCAACTAATCTATGACAAAGGAGGCAAAGATATACAATGGAGAAAAGACAGTCTCTTCAATAAGTGGTGCTGGGAAAACTGGACAGCTACATGTAAAAGAATGAAATTAGAATACTCCCTAACACCATACACAAAAATAAACTCAAAATGGATTACAGACCTAAATGTAAGACCGGACACTATAAAACTCTTAGAGGAAAACATAGGAAGAACACTCTTTGACATAAATCACAGCAAGATCTTTTTTGATCCACCTCCTAGAGTAATGGAAATAAAAACAAAAATAAACAAATGGGACCTAATGAAACTTCAAAGCATTTGCACAGCAAAGGAAACCATAAACAAGACGAAAAGACAACGCTCAGAATGGGAGAAAAATATTGCAAACAAATCAACGGACAAAGGATTAATCTCCAAAATATGTAAACAGCTCATTCAGCTCAATATTAAAGAAACAAACAACCCAATCCAAAAATGGGCAGAAGACCTAAATAGACATTTCTCCAAAGTAGACATACAGATGGCCAAGAAGCACATGAAAAGATGCTCAACATCACTAATTATTAGAGAAATGCAAATCAAAACTGCAATGAGGTATCACCTCACACCAGTTAGAATGGGCATCATCAGAAAATCTACAAACAACAAATGCTGGAGAGGGTGTGGAGAAAAGGGAACCCTCTTGCACTGTTGGTGGGAATGTAAATTGATACAGCCACTATGGAGAACAATATGGAGGTTCCTTAAAAAACTAAAAATAGAATTACCATATGATCCAGCAATATGCCCACTACTGGGCATATACCCAGAGAAAACCGTAATTCAAAAAGACACATGCACCCCAATGTTCATTGCAGCACTATTTACAATAGCCAGGTCATGGAAGCAACCTAAATGCCCATCGACAGATGAATGGATAAAGAAGATATGGTACATATATACAATGGAATATTACTCAGCCATAAAAAGGAATGAAATTGAGTTATTTGTTGAGACGTGGATGGATCTAGAGACTGTTATACAGAGTGAAGTAAGTCAGAAAGAGAAAAACAAATATCATATATTAACACATGTATGTGGAACTTAGAAAAATGGTACAGCTGAACCAGTTTGCAGGGCAGAAGTTGAGACACAGATGTAGAGAACAAACGTATGGACACCAAGGGGGGAAAACCGCGGTGGGGTGGGGATGGTGGTGTGCTGAATTGGGCGATTGGGTTTGACATGTATACACTGATGTGTATAAAATTGATGACTGATTAAAACAAAAAAAAGGAACAAAAAAAATGAATTCAGCAAGGTTTCATGATACAAGGTTAATACACAGAAATCTGTTGCTTTTCTATACACTAAAAATGAAATATCAGAAAGAAAATGTAAAACCACAATGCCATTTAAAATTGCATCAAGAGAATCAGATCAAGATGATGGAGGAGTAGGACACGGAGCTCACCTTCTACCACAAATATTAATACATCAAAAACACATCTACTTGTGGAATGATTCTCACAGAACATCTACTGAATGCTGGCAGAAGACCTCAGACTTCCAAAAGGGCAAGAAAATCTCCATATAACTGGGTAGGACAAAAGAAAACTGAAGACAAAGAGAGAAATGAATCGGGATGGGACCTGCACCCCTGGGAGGGAGCTGTGAAAGAGGAAGATGTTTCCACACACAGGCAAGTCCCCTCATTGGTGGGGGATAAACCAGGACAGAAGGGGAACTTCAAAGCCCTGGAGAAGAGCACAGGCACCTGTTTATGGAGGACAAAGGGAGAGAGACCTACACAGATGGTCAGTGCCATCGCGCAGAACTTCCCAGCCTAAGACACTCATCCACTGGGGTGGGTGGGGGCTGGGTGCTGAGGCTTGGGCTTCAGAGGTCAGAGCCGGGGAGAGGACTGTGGTTGGCTGTGTGAAGACAGCCTGACAGGGCAGGGTGAGGTGTGCCACAACCGAGGGAGTATGGGAAGAAGCCTGGGCCCACCAGAAAGGGAAGGTACCATTGTTGTGGGGTGCGTGAGGAGAGGGTCAGGACCTTCATAGGAGCTTCTTTCTCTGTGTGTATGCTCTCAGGCAGCAGGTCACTGCCTACATGAGCTCTGGGGGTGGGCACGAGCTGTGGCTGCCATGTCGGACTCCAGAGATGGGTGCAGACTGCTGCTGCCAGCAAGGGTCCTGTGAGCAGGTGCTAGTCCCTGCCCCCACCTTCCCGGATGCATGCGTGGCCCACCAGCACTGCAACCAGGCCCCAACCACTGCCCCTGCCTCCCCAGGAGTGTGTGTGGCCCACTGGCACTGCCGCCAAGGATCCCACAACTGGGCACCAACTGCTGCCCCTGCCTTCCTGGGAGCGTATGTGGGCCATGCACCTGGACACCCCCTATCAAGAGGATAATGGCCAGCACACACTGAGGAAAGAGACGGTAAGCATCCAAACCAAAAACAGCCCTCATGCCAAAAAAATATTAAAGCCACATGAGCTACACAGGGATGCTCCCGCATATTAATAGCCATCCAAGTCTACCGTAGAAAATTGCTTCTCCTAAACTCACAGAGTAAGAGAAATATGAGCAAACTGAAGAAGCAAAGGAATCACTCCCAGTTAAAAGACCAAGAGAATTCCCCTGAAGGAACAATGAAACAGACTTCTTCAGTCTAACAGATACTGAGTTCAAAAAGGAGGTAATGAAAATACTGAAGGAATTAAAAAAGGCTATTGAGAGAAATGCAGACTAGTGTAAAAAGGAACTAAAAATTATAAGGAGAAGCCAAGAAAAAGTAGAAAATTAATTTGCCAAGATGAAAGCTGAACTAAAGGCAATGAATAGCAGAATGGAAAATGCAGAATAAAGAATAAGTGATCTGGACACTAGAATAATGGAAATTACCCAATCAAAACAGCAGACAGAAAGTCAAATGAAAAAAAAAATGAAAGCAATATAAGAGACCTATGGGATAATAAAAGTGTGCCAATCTATGTATAATAGGGATTCCAGAAGGAGAGGAAAGAGCAAAGGGGATTGAAAATGTATTTGAAGAAATGGCTGAAAACTTCCCAAACCTAAAGAAGGAAACAGATATCCAGATACAGGAAACACAGTGTCCCAAGCAAGATGAAGCCAAAACAGACCTACACCAAGACATATTATAATAAAAATGGCAAAAGTTAAAGAGAGGATTCTAAAGGCAGCAAGAGGAAAACAAAGAGTTAATTACAAGGGAACTCCCATGAGACTATCAGCTGACTTTACAGAAATGCTGCAGGCCAGAAGGGAGTGGCAAAATATATTCAAAGTCTTGAAAGTGAAAAATCTGCAACCTAGAATAGTCTACCCAGCAAGATTATAATTTAGAGTAAGGGGAGAAATAAAGAATTTCTCAGACAAGCAGAAACTAAAAGAATATAGCAATACTAAACCAATCCTAAAAGAAATATTGAAAGGTCTTCTCTAAATAGAAAAGAAGCAAGAAGATAGGAAGGAGGAAATCACAATTGCAAAGTAAATCACTTACGTTAGCCAGTATACAGATCAAAAAGAAAAAACAACCCTATTTGTGAAAGCGATGATAAGCACAAGGAACAGCAAAAGGATAAACATGAAGATGTAAAAAAGGACATCAAAATCATAAAATGTGTGAAAGGAGAGTAAGAAAATGTAGATTCTTTTTTTTTAGAATGTGTTTGAGCATATATGACTATCAGTCCAAGGCAAGCAGATATAGGAAGGGGTTAACATACTTAAAAAATAGGGCAATTAGAAATAAAAAACATACAATATATTCACAAAAACCAAAAGGAAGAGAACATAAGCATAAAATAAAAGGAAATCATCAAACCACAAAAAGAAAAAAAAAAGAAAAGAAAGGAACAAAGAAGAAACATAGAATCAACTGGAAAACAAGGTTTAAAGTGGCAATAAATATATATGTATCAATTATTACCTTAAATGTCAAGGGACTGAATGCTCCAATCAAAAGATATAGAGTGGCAGACTGGATTAAGAAAACAAGAGCCTACAATATGATACCTACAAGAGACCCACCTTAGGGCAAAGGACACACATAGATTGAAAGTAAGGGGATGGAAGAAGGTGGTTCATGCAAACAGAAATGACAAGAGATTGGGAGTTGCAATACTCATATCAGACAAAATAGACTTTAAAACTAAGGCCATAAAGAAGGATAAAGAAGGACACTATATAATGATAAAAGCATCAATACAAGAAGAGGACTTTACTCTCATCAGCATATATGCACCTAATATAGGAGCTCCCAAATACATAAAATGAATACTAACAGACATAAAGGGAGAAACTGATGGGAATACAATAATAGTTGGAGACTTTAATGCCCCGCTCACATCAATGGACAGATCTTCTAGACAAAGTATCAATAAGGCAACAGATAATTCTAAATGATACAATAGAACAGTTAGACTTAGTTGATATATTCAGGATATTACATCCAAAAAAACAGAGAATACACATTCTTTTCAAGTGCACCTGCAACATTCTCTAGGATTGACCACATACTAGGACACAAAGCTAACCTCACCAAATTTAAGAGTATAGAAATTGGGCTTCCCTGGTGGTGCAGTGGTTAAGAATCCACCTGCCAATGCAGTGAACACGGGTTCGAGCCCTGGTCCGGGAAGATCCCACATGCCATGGAGTAACTAAGCCCATGTGCCACAACTACAGAGCCTGCGCTCTAGATCCCGTGAGCCACAACTACGGAGCCTGCGAGCCACAACTACTGAAGCCCGCGTGCCTAGAGCCCGTGCTCCGCAACAAGAGAAGCCACCACAACGAGAAGCCCGCACACCACAATGAAGAGTAGCCCCTGCTCGCCACAACCAGAGAAAGCCTGCGCACAGCAATGAAGACCCAATGCAGCCAAAAATAAATAAATAAATACATTTATATATATTAAAAAAAAGAGTATAGAAATTATTTCAAGCATCTTCTTTGACCACAACAGTATGAAACTAAAAATCAACCACAGGAAAAGAAATGGAAAAAAAAAAAAAAAAAGGTTAAATGGAGACTAAACAACATGCTCCTAAAAAGCCAATGGGTCAATGAGGAAATCAAAAAGGAAATTTTAAAATACCTTGAGACAAATGACAATGAAAACACAACCATACAAAATCCATGGGATGCAGCAAAAGCAGTTCTTAGAGGAGAGTTCATAAAGATACAGGTCTTCCTTAAAAAAACAAACAAACAAACAAACTCAAACAACCTAACCTACCACCTAAAAGAATTAGAAAAAGAAGAACAAACAAAACCTAAAATCATCAGAAGGAAGGAAATAATACAGATCAGGGAAGAAATAAATAAAATAAAGATTTGGACTTCCCTAGTGGTTCAGTGGTTAAGACTCCATGCTTCCAATGCAAGGAATGTGGGTTTGATCCCTGGTCAGGGAACTAAGATCCCACATGCCATGTGGCATGGCCAAAAAAATTTTTTTAATAAATAAATAAATAAAGATTTTTAAAAAAAACAATAGAATAAAATCAATAAAACCAAGATCTGGTTCTTTGAAAGGGTAAACAAATTTGACAAATCTTTGGCCAGGCTCACCAAGAATGAAAAAGAAGGGACCCAAATAAACAAAATAAGAAATGAAAAAAGAGAAATCTCAACCAACACCACAGAAATACAGAAAACATACGAGAACACTATGAACAATTATATGTCAACAAATTTGACCACCTAGAAGAGATGGACAACTTTCTAGAAACATACAGCCCACAAAATTGAATCAAGAAGAATTAGATAATTTGAAAAGATCAAGCACTAGAAGTGAAATAGAATCTGTAATAAAAACAAACAAACAAACTCCCTACAAACAAAAGTCAAGGACCAGATGGCTTCACAGGTGAATTCTACCAAACATAAAAGAAGAAATTATACCAATCCTTCTCAGACTCTTCCAAAAGACTGAAAGGAGGGAACACTTCCAAAGAAAGTCTATGAAGTCCTCATCACAAAAAAACAGACAAAGATACCACCAAAAAAGAAAATTACAGGCCAACATCTTTGACTAATATTGATGCAAAAATTCTCAACAAAATATCATCAAACCAAATCCAACAACACATAAAAATATCATACACCATGACCAAGTGGGAGTCATCCCAAGTTCACAAGGATGGATCAACATACACAAATCAAATCAATCAATGTAATATGTCACATTAACAACAAAAGCGTCAAACACCACATGATCATCTCAAGAGATGCCGAAAAAGCATTTGACAAAATTCAACATCCATTCATGATAAAAACTCTTACCAAAGAGTAGACAGGGAATGTATCTCAACATAATAAAAGTCATTTATTCCAAACACACAGCCACTACAGTACTCAACAGTGGAAAAACTGAAAGCCTTCCCGCTGAAATCTGGAACAAGACAAGGATGCCTACTCTCACCACTTCTATTCAACATAGTATTGGAAGTCCAAGCCACAGCAATCTGACAAGAAAAAGAAATTAAGGGTATTCAAATTGGAAGGGAAGAGGTAAAATTGTTACTATATGCAGATGACATGATACTACATATAGAAAACCCTAAGGACTCCACACAAGAACTATTGGATCTAATAAATGAATTCAGTGAAGTAGCAGGATACAAGATTAACCTTCAGAAATCGATTGCATTTCTTTACAATAACAATAAAATATCTGAAAGGGCATGTAAAACAACAATACCTTTTAAAATTGCACCAAAAAAAAAAAAAAAACAACCTAGGAATAAACCTGACCAAGGAGGTGAAAGACTTATATGCTGAGAAATATAAAACACCAATAAAGGAAATTAAAGAGGATTCAAAGAAATGGAAAGATATCACATGCTCTTGGATTAGAAGAATATTGTTAAAATGGCAATACTACAGAAAGCAATCTACACTTTTAATGAGATCCCTATCAAACTACCCATGACATTTTTCACAGAACTAGAAAAAATAATCCTAAAATTTATATGGAACCATAAAAGATCCAGAATTGCCAAACCAATGTGGATATGGAAAAAGTCAGGAGGCATAACTCTCCCTGACTTCAGACAATACTACAAAGCTACAGTAATCAAAACAGTGTGGTATTGGTAAAAAAACAGACATATAGATCAATGGAACAGAACAGAGAGCTCAGAAATGAACCCACACACCTACAGTCAATTCATCTTCAACAAAGGAGGCAAGAATATAAAATGGGAAATAGACACTCTCTTCAGCAAGTGATGCTGGGAAAGTTGGACAGCTGTATGTAAATCAATGATGTTAGAATGCACCCTCACACCATGCACAAAAATAAACTCAAAATGGCTTAAAGACTTAAACATAAGACATGACACCACAAAACTCCTAGAAGAGAACATAGGCAAAACATTCTCTGACATAAATTGTACAGATGTTTTTTTATGTCAGTTTCCCAAGGCAATAGAAATAAAAGCAAAAATAAACAAATGAGACCTTATCAAACTTACAAGCTTTTGCACAGCAAAGGAAACCGTAAAACAAACAAACAAACAAACAAACAAAAAGACAACTTACAGAATGGGAGAAAATATTTGCAAATGATGCGACCAACAAGGGCTTAATCTCCAAAATATACAAAGAGATCAAACAACTCAACAGCAAAAAAACCAAACAACCCAATAGAAAAATGGGCAGAAGATCTTAATAGACATTTCTCCAAAGAAGACATACAGATGGCTAGTAGGCAAATGAAAAGATGCTCAACATCACTAATTATTAGAGAAACACAAATCAAAACTACAATGAGATGCCAACTTACACCAGTCAGAATGGCCATCATCCAAAAGTCTACAATTAATAAATGCTGGAGAGGGTGTGGAGAAAAGGGAATCCTCCTACACTTTTGGTGGGAATGTAAGTTGGTGAAGCCACTATGAAGAACAGTACAGAGGTCCTTCAGAAAAATAAAAATAGAATTACCATATGATATAGCAATCCCACCCCTGGGCATATACCCAAACAAAACTATAATTCAAAAAGATACATGCACCCCCTATGTTCTAGCAGCACTATTTGCAATATCCAAGACATGGAAGCAACCTAAATGTCCATCAACAGATGAATGGATAAAGAAGATATGGTACGTATATACAATGGAATACTACTCAGCCACAAAAGAGAATGAAATAATGCCATTTGCAGCAACAAGGATGCAACTGGAGATTATCATACTAAGTGAAGTAAGTCAGAAAGAGAAAGACAAGTACCAAAGTTATTGCATATATATGGAATCTAAAGTTTGGCACAAATGAACCTATCTACAAAACAGAAATAGACTCACAGACATAGAGAATAGATTTGTGGTTGCTAAGGGGGAGGGGATAGGGATGGAATGGGAGTTTAGGGTTAGAAGATGCAAACTATTACATTTAGAGTGGATAAACATTATGGTCCTACTGTATAGCATAGGGAACTATATCTCATCTCCTGGGATAAACCATAATGGAAAAGAATATAAAATAAGAATGTATATATCTGTATAACTGAGTCACTTTGCTGTACAGCAGAAATTAGCACAATTTTGTATATCAACTATACTTCAAAAAAATCGCATCAAAAATACCTAGGAACAAACTTAACCAAGGAGGTGAAAGACCTATATGCTGAAAACTATAAAACTTTGATACAGGAAATTGAAGATGATTCAAAGAAATCAAAAGCTATCCTGTGCTCTTGAGTTGGAAGAATCAATATTATTAAAATAGCCATACTACCCAAAGCAATCTACAGATTTAATGCAATCCCTATCATATCATTTTTCACAGAAATAGAACAAATAATTCTAAAATTTATATGGAACCACAAAAGACCCTGGATAGCCAAAGCAATACTGTGAAAAAAGAGCAAACCTGGGGGTATAGCCCTCCTGGACTTCAGACTATACTACAAAGCTACAGTAATCAAAACAGCCTGGTATTGGCTCAAAAACAGACACATGGGTAAATGAAACAGAATAGATAGCCCAGAAACAAACTCATGCACCTATTCTCAATTAATCTATGATAAAGGAGGGAAGAAAATACAATGGAGAAAGACAGTCTCTTCAACAAGTGGTTTTGTCTGTGAAACCTGGATAGTTACGTATAAAACAATGAATTTAGAACATTCCTTCACACCACATACAAAAGCAAATTCAAAATGGTTTAAAGACCTAAATGTAAGACATGACACCACAAAATTCCTAGAAGAGAACATAGGTGAAACACTCTTTGACATAAATCACATCAATATTTTCTTAGATCAGTCTCCCAAGGCAAAAGAAATAAAAGCAAAAAAAACCAAACGGGACCTAATCAAACTTAAAAGCTTTTGCACAGCAAAGGAAATCATCAAAATGAAAAGACAGCCTATGGACTGGGAAATGATGTTTGCAAATTATGCCATAAATATGGGTTTAATACCCAAAATATACAAACAGCTTATACAACTCAAAATCAAAAAAAAAAAAAAAAAAAAAGTCCAGTACAAATGGACAGAAGACCTGAATAGACATTTTTCCAAAAACCAGACATGGAAGCAACCCAGGTGCCCATCAACAGAGGATTGGCTTAAGAAAATGTGGTGTATGTATATATATATATATATATATATATATATACACACACACACACACACACACACACACACAATGGAATATTACTTAGCCATGAAAGAGAATGAAATACTGCCATTTGTAGCAATGTGGATGGGGCTAGAGAACATTATGCTTAGTGAAATAAGTCAGAGACAAATATGTGATATCACTCATATGTTGAATCTAAAAAATAATAAAATTGAATGTATATAAAAAAACAGGAACAGACTCACAGATATAGAAAACAAACTTATGGTTACCAAAGGTGAAAGGGGAGGGAAAGACAAATTAAGGCTATGGGATTAACAAATACAAACTACTAGACATAAAATAGATAAGCAACAATAATTTACAGTATAGCACAGGGAATTATACCCAATATCTTGTAATAACCTATAATGGAACATAATTTTAAAAAAAACAGAATCTCTATGCTATACACCAGAGACTAACACAATATTGTAAATCAACTATATTTCAATTAAAATTTTTTTAAAATAATTTTTTAAAACCTGAAAGTCTTTTGCATATTAATGCAAAAATAAGGCAGGGTGCAGTTTAAAAATATGATTTATTTAAGAATTATGATCTCAGATTTCACTGTGTATACAACTTTGTACAAACAAAACAATAAAAAGGCTAGGATTTTCTTATACATCCACTCATTGATTATTCTATTTAAGTCTAATTATGAAATCAGTTTACATTTTACTGATCAGGTCTTAGTTAACAAATTGTAATGTGCATTTACCACACACATAGAGAAAGCCTCATTTGAGGTATCAAGAAGAGAGGGGCAAACGCTGTCCAAATTAATAAAAAACAAATTATACAACTTTTTTTTTTTTTAAAACAGATCAACTTTTTTTCAAGTACTATAAAGTCAAAGGGAAGATGAGACACAACAGTTAAATTCAGCTAGGCTTTAGCAATAAATGCTGTTGTCTTCAGGTCATTATTGGAGGCTTAGCTCTATCTAAAGAGTGGAAGTCCCTCCCTTAAGACACATATTTATAGATAGTTGAGCAACAGTATGTCAGATGTTTTAACTACTCATCCCATGATGTGGAGTTTAAAGATAAAGTTACATGGATTTGGGTATTTCAGATGTGTTTACATCTCTTAGGTCTGATCTTTCATCCCCAACTGGATGAGTAGAGAGCCACTGCAATGCCATGATTTGGGTAATCCCAAAAAGCAGTAATCATTGAGATTCCTTGAAAATTATTTTGTACTGAGCAGTCTTCCCAGCATGCTACCTATATTTTCTCATTTAATCTTGACAACAGCCCAACAAGGTAAATACTGCTAATATTGTTCCCATTTTATAGATAAGGAAGTTGAGGCCACATAGAGGTTAACATGATCATACCCTTAGTAAGGATACACATCCAGGCAATCTTGTTAAGAAGCTATGCTCTTAACATCATTCTACCTCTTTCTCCAAACTTTTTCTTTGTTCCTTGCCAGAAGGACTGCGTTATTCAGTGTCATTACTTTAAAAACATGGCACAGAGACATCTGTTGAATGTAAATACTTCAGTAGAGAGAAGGATGCATGAGAAGTGTGAAATATTACAGTGGAGAACTGACTTGGGGGAAGTCAACCTGGGCTGTCCGAATGATGCATCAAAGGAGCAAAATCAAATGAAAAGAACTGGTAAAGGCAACTTTCCCTATCCCATAATTACTTCCATGATTGTTCTTAACAACTTTTGAAAATCCTTTCAGGCAACAGGCTTTGGCCCCCTCAGGTCCTGTGCCACAAATCCTCAGCTAGCATTGTGGCCGACTGCAGCTTCATCTCTATTGCCAATGTGGGTAGACTTGAATTTTCAGCCCTAAGAATATTAGCTGTGTCTGTGGGAAACCCAGGTACCTGTCAGCCAATGGAGCTGGCTCTTCACCTGACACCACTCTTCCCCACTAAGATCACAGTTCTTTATAATTTCATTCGCCTGATTTCCAACTATATTCCAGCAACTTCATCCCTGTAGAAATGAAGCACCGCTGTGAACACCCCATTACTTAAGTGGTCCAGATGTCTTCCAAAGAGTCACACAGACTCTTTCTGCTATGTCACCTCTTCCAACAGTTTAGCAGCTACCAAGAATCCAATCTTCCTCCAAACTAACCACCTCAAAACATGGTTCACCTCACACCTAGTTCTGACCCTTTCTGTTACTTAGCAAATATTATTGTCTTGCTTCACCTACCAGGTCATTCCCCTTGGGACAGAGACCATGTAGGATGTTATCCAGGTTCTCCAAGGACAGCTGAATCTGCATCATGGGGGACAGCTACTGTCCTATTTTCTGGCTCTTGATGTTTTCTCTTTTATTCCCATCTTCCATGCTTCCCCTGGTCCTTTATTTGAGTCCTCAAGTGAGACAGGGAGGAAAGGGGCAGGGCACAACCATTAAAAGAATGACACAACCATTAAGAAGAACAGGATAGGGCTTCCCTGGTGGCGCAGTGGTTGAGAATCTGCCTGCCAACGCAGGGGACACGGGTTCGAACCCTGGTCAGGGAGGATCCCACATGCCGTGAAGCGACTGGGCCCGTGAGCCACAAT
>NC_138885.1:41271185-41450548 GCF_965194825.1 Balaenoptera physalus
ACACATGACAAGCAGGCAAAGGAAAAAACCTGTGTGAGAGAGTCCAGCAAATTGGAACAACTAAAATAAATTCAATATGGCTACAGCAAGGTGGGAGAATGACAAGCCATGACATGATCTCAGAGGGGAGAGAGAGAGTGTGCAAGAGAGAGTGTGTGAGCACGTGTTGGGGATATTTTCCTGGTCAATGAGAAATTATTGTAAAATTTTAAGCAGTAGCATGACATGATCAGAACTGTATTTGCCTTTAAAGGATTATGCTGGTTTCAATAAGGGGATAAATAGGAGTAACAAGGAGTAAGATGTAGTGGCTTTGACTAGGCTGGTGACAGGGGACATAGAGAGAACTGAATGGAAAGAATAGAAAAATTGGACAAAATTGACATTGCTCAGGAGACTGAATCTTTTAAATATAATGAATCCCCATTCTCATGATCTGAGCAAATGCACCTCACCCAGTTTCAGCTAAAACCAGTCTTCCCCCCACCCCCCACCCATTATGTTCCAACCACAATGATCTTCTTTCAGTTCCTCAACCTCAAAAAACTCTTTGCCACTCTTGGTCCTTTTCATATACATTCCCTCTCCCTAGAATGCTCTCTCTACACCTGACCCTCCACAGTCTTTCCTCCAGGAAGCTTGTCCTGAGCCTCTGATCTAGATTACATATTCTCATTGCACACTGATTTCTGTGTATGTCAGTTACACTTGGGTACTTTGGTATTGAGAAGGATAGTCTCTTTTCCATCACAGTAGGGACATTATCTACTTTGTTCTTTACCTTGTTTCCAGTGCCACGACAGTGCCTACACAAAGCAGGCACTCAATATATGTTTGTTAGATAAACAAGCAGACTCAGGTGGCGAATCTTTATTAAGTTTATCTTAATAAGTATGGCCACCATGGTAAAACCAGCGTGACCAAAAGAATTTGGTCTACTTGGATTATTGCTGGAAATAGATGCTTGATGATGACTATCTCCTGTTTACAGGTGATAATCATGAGCTTTAAATTAGTAGCATAGACAACTTAGTCTAAACTCCAGTGGTTCTTAATCTTGGCTTCACAGTTGCATAACTTGGGGAGATTTTAAGAGTACTAATGCCCAGGTCTCATCCCAGAACAACTGAATCAGAATCTCAAGGTAGTGGAGGTAGCACTGGTATTTTTAGATGATCATGATGATTCAATATGTATGAGGGATTACTACTGTGTAATATTTACTCAGCTATATCTGACAAAATCACAAATGTACAGATCTAGTGACCGAATACATTTCTATAACCTACTAAACTCACAAAACCAGCAACTGCATCATTATATACTCTGCAATTCACTGTTCAAACTCTCTCAAACATGTACTGGGTACCTATTATGCACCATTACTACATTAGGTAAAAGAGATGCAGACATTTTCAGGACTAAGGGTGCCTGGAAATACTATTTATTTCCTACCTGAGATAACAATACATAGTGGTTGCCAGATCCATAAAATGTCGAACTTGCATATGGGGAACCACTTCAGTTATCACTATTTTCATTGACTTGAATTTGAAAGCCCTTGTTCTCATGTTTTGTCTTCTAATCCAGTTATACTCAGTTTTATTTTTTTCTACTTACATATGGTTTCGCAGTATTTCTATGAGCTATACTTTTTAATGTTATACATTAGACATAGTCACAAAATAATGTCTACTAGGATTCATCAGTCTGCGCTGTGACTTTTTCCCTTTTTCAAACTACAAAGGAGGTTACAAATGAATTACTGAGAACAGTTGTTATTTTGTAGGAGAAAGAGTATCTTAATTTCTGCTCAGAAATTGTGTTTACAGGCATACCTCAAAGATATTGCGGGTTCAATTTCAGACCACCACAATAAAGTGAATATTTCTGTAAAGCGAGTCACAGGAATTTTTGGTTTCCCAGTGCATATAAAAGTTATTTTTACACTATACTGTAGTCTGTTAAGTGTGCAAAAACATTATGTCTGAAAATATTATATACCTTATTAAAAAATACTTTGTTGCTAAAAAAATGCTAACTATCATCTGATCCTTCAGCAAGTCATCATCTTTTTTTGGTGGTGGAGGGTCTTGCCTCAATGTTGATGGCTGCTGACTGATCAGGGTAGTGGCTGTTGAAGGTTGGTGTGGAAATTTCTTTAAGAAAACAATGACGTTTGTGGCATAGATTGACTTTTCCTTTTACAAATATTTTCTCTGTAGCATGCAATGCTGTTTGATAGCATTTTACCCACAGTAGAATTTATTTTAAAATTGGAGTTAATCCTCCCAAGTCCTGCCTCTGTTTTAATCCACCAAGTTTAATGTAATATTCTAAATTCCTTGTTGTAATTTCAACAATCTTCACAGCATCATCACCAGGAGTAGATTCCACTTCAAGAAACCACTTTTCTTTCCTCATCCTTAAGAAGCAGTTCCTCATCCAATCAAGTTTATCATGAGATTACAACAATTCAGTCATATCTTCAGGCTCCACTTCTAGTTCTCTTGCTATTTCCATCACATCTGCAGTTACTTTCCTCACTGAAATCTTGAACCCTTCAAAGCCACCCATGAGGGTTGGAATCAACTTCTTCCAAATTATTATTAATGTTGACATTTTGATCTCCTCCTATGAATCGTAAATATTCTTCATGGCATTTGGCGTAGTGAATCTTTTCCAGAGTATCTTCAATTTACTTTGCCCAGATCCATCAGAGGAATCACTAGTTATAGCAGCTGTAGCCTTACAAAATGTATTTCACTATACGTATTTATCACTATACATATTTATACTATACTCTTAAATGACCAGGTGCATTGTCAACAAGCATTAATATTTCAAAAAGGAATCTTTTTTTTTTTTCTGAGCCACAGCTCTTAACAGTGGGCTTAAAATATTCAGTAAACTATGTTGCAAACATGTGTGCTATCATCCAGGTTTTGTTGTTCCATTTATAGAGCACAGGCAGAGTAGATTTATCATAATTCTTAAGGGCCCTAGGATTTTTGAAATGGGAAATGAGCATTGGCTTGAACCTAAAACTGCCAGCTGCATTAGCCCCTAACAAGGGAATCAGCCTCTCTTTTGAAGCTTTGAAGCCAGACACTGACTTCTCCTCCCTAGCTATGAAAGTCTTAGATCGTATTTTCTTCCAATATAAGGCTGATTCATCTACATGGAAAATCTGTTATTTAGTGTGGCCACCTTCATTAGTTATCTCAGCTAGATCTTCTGGGTAACTTGTTGCAGCTTCTACGTCAGCACTTGCCACTTCCCCTTGCACTTTTATGTTATGGAGATGGCTTCTTCCCTTAAGCCTCATAAACCAACCTCTTCTAGCCACAAACTTCTGAAGCTTCCTCACCTCTTTCAGCCTTCTTAGAAATGAAGAGTTAGGACCTTGATCTGGATTAGGCTTTGTCTTAAGGGAATGTTGTGGCTGGTTTGATCTTCTATCCAGACCATTAAAACTTTCCTTGTATAAACAATAGGCTGTTTCTTTTTTTTATCATTCATATGTTCATTGGAGTAACACTTTTAATTTCCTTCAAGAGCTTTTCCTCTGCATTCACAGCTTGACTAACTTTGGAGTAAAGAGGCCTAGCTTTCAGCCTATCTTGGCTTTCAACATGCCTTCCTCATGGAGCTTAATCATTTCTAGCTTTTGATTTGAAGGGAGAGATGTGCAACTCTTCCTTTTATTGAAGACTTAGAGGCCACTGTAGGGTTTTTAACTGGTCTAATTTCAATACTGTTGTGTCTCAGGGAATAGGGAGGCCTGAGGATAGGGAAACAGATGGGAGAACCCAATGGTCAGTAGAGCAGTCAGAACACATACACTTATTAGTTCATCTTATATGGGTGCAGTTCATGGTTCCCCAAAATAATCATAATAGTAACATTGAAGATTGCTGATCACCATAACAAATATAATAATGAAAAAGTTTAAAATATTATGAGAATTGCAAAAATGTGACACAGAAACAGGAAATGAACAAATGCTGTTGGAAAACTGGTGCTGAATTACTTGCTCAACTCAGTGATGCCACAAAATTCAGTTTGTATAAAAGCCCAAAAAAAAATGCATTTTCTGTGATGCACAATAAAGTGAAGTACAATAAAATGAGGTATGACTGTATGAGAACATGGAAAAGAGAAACATTGAGTCCACTTTTGGTGTTTGCTGATTAACCATTCTACTCTCTAGTGCTAATTTCTGTTCAAATACAAGGAAGCCAGGGCTGAACCCATACACTTATTTTATAACTCTTTTTTAAATTTGTAAATGGATCACAGGATGCATAGCAAAAATCTAGCAGAACATCACAAGATTTCTCTCTGTGGAAATTTAACCGAACTATGCGTCAATGAGAGGTATATGCAACCACAACTCTGCTTCAAGCTCTCAGGCCTACCCTTGGCTTTCCTGAATGTTCTAAGTTGTAAATTATTTGCAAACATCATTATCAATGGAAATATTTGCCATTATTCTAGGGGGCCCTTCCACCACTGTTACACTGAACAAAGAGGCACTTCCTCACCCTTCCATGTCATTTGCTTATGATTTTGTCCAACTGGAGAAAGTCTCAAGCCTGCTTCCATTCGGAACTCTTGTCTCATTCCATCATGCCATTTTTGGTTTCCTTTGGTAATGTTAATGCTCTGCATGGGAGGGAGTTGCAGGATAATTGTAATTATAAAAATTATAGGAACTATCTTTCTATTTTTTAGGACTTCATGCAAATTTCTGCAAAGTTCCAGAGAATTGGCTTGACCAATGAGACCAATGAGTGTTTTCTAAATGTTTTAAGTTTTCAGAGTTCCTTTCTTTCTTCTCTACATCAGTTATTACTAAGAGCTGTAATATAAAAAGTGCTGAAATGATGGCTATATGATAACAACAACTCAATTGAATGAAAAAAATATTCAACCAAGTACATTTGCATTTAAAAAACATATTTTAAAAGAAGGAAAAAAATCACAATAATAAAATGGGAATGCAGTATACTGCAAAGATGGACTTAGAAGCTGTATTGACAAAGAACTGAATCCAGTCTGTCAGTTTCTATACCTGAAGCTTTGGGCAAATTACCCCAACTTTTTTTCCCCAAGCCTTGGTTTACTCATCTGTAAAAAAGAATTCGTGACTCATGTTTAATAATAACATCATTCATATGTCTTTTTAAAAAATATGCAAAATTATAAGTTCAGGAAAAATTGGTCTACAATTGTTTAGCTACATCTATTTCCTTGGCTGTGGTAAAATAATCCAAATATGACAAGAGACTACATATGACACAGAAGTTTGAAAATGAATAGCCTGCCATTTCTCTATATAAGGCACTCTTCTTAAAAACCAGGGACATAGACATGATTCTGGACTCATGGATCTTATATTAATATTGGAAAGAAATCTATTATACTCTTTATTACAACAGCTTTAGTTTAAGCTCTTAGATTTTCTTTGTACTGTCTCTTTCAAGTCAAGATCAAATGGAAAAGCAGAGTCGGCTGGAGAGCACCTTTCCTCTTTGCAGTTCAATCACTGTTGAACATAATAATCTACATAATTTTCAGGAGAATTTTGAACATTAGTAAGACAATGTCTATGAGATGAGCACCTCTGAAAAAGCAGAAAATAAATGCAAGGAATTATAACGTATTGCTTCTCAAAAGTTATATAAGATATTCAACTGGATCTGTGTTATTAATAAAAAAGTAAAGCTGTACAAGATAAAACCCCAGAAGGACAACTAAGTGAAGTAGAGATAGGTAATCTACCTGAAAAGAAATAATTCAGAGTAATGATAGTAAAGATGATCCAAGACCTTGGAAAAAGAATGGAAGCACAGATTGAGAAGAAACAAGACATGTTTAACAAAGACCTAGAAGATCTAAAGAACAAACAGAGATGAAAAACACAATAACTGAAATGAAAAATACACTAGAAGGACTCAACAGCAGAATAACTGAGGCAGAAGAACAGATAAGTGAGCTGACAGACAGACTGGTGGAAATCAGTGCCATGAATAGAATAAAGAAAAAAGAATGAAAAGAAATGAAAACAGTCTAAGAGACCACTGAGACAACATTAAATGCACCAACATTCACATTATAGGGGTCCCAGAAGGAGAAGAGAGAGAAAAAAAACCTGAGAAAATATTTGAAGAGATAATGGCTGAAAACATTCCTAACATGGAAAAGGGAACAGTCATCCAAGTTCAGGAAGCATAGAGGGTCCCAGGCTGGATAAAGCCAAGGAGGAACATGCTGAGACACATAGTAATCAAACTGACAAAAACTAAAGACAATGAAAAGTATTAAAAGCAACAAGGGGGGCTTCCCAGGTGGCGCAGTGGTTGAGGGTCTGCCTGCCAACGCAGGGGACACGGGTTCGAGCCCTGGTCTGGGAGGATCCCACATGCCGCGGAGCAACTGGGCCCATGAGCCACAATTACTGAGCCTGTGCGTCTGGAGCCTGTGCTCCGCAACAAGAGAGGCCATGATAATGAGAGGCCCGTGCACCGCGATGAGGAGTGGCCCCCACTTGCCGCAGCTAGAGAAAGCCTTCACACAGAAATGAAGACCCAACACAGCCATAAATAAATAAATAAATAAATAAATAAATAAATTTTTAAAAAAAGCAACAAGGGAAGTAATCAAATTGACAAAAATTAAAGACAAAGAAAAACTATTAAAAGCAACAAGGGAAAAGCAACAAATAACATACAAGGGCATACCAATAAGGTTATAAGCTGACTTTTCATCAGAAACTCTGCAGGCCAGAAGGGAGTGGCACAATGTATTTAAAGTGATAAAAGGGAAGAAGCTACAACCAAGAACACTCTACCTAGCAAGTCTCTCATTCAGATTCAATGGAGAAATCAAAAGATTTACAAACAAACAAAAGCTAAGAGAATTCAGCAACACCAGACCAGCTTTGTGACAAATACTAAAGGAACTTCTCTAAGCAGGAAAGAAAAGGCCACAACTAGAAACAAAAAATTATGAATGGAAAAACTCACCAGTAAAGGCAAGCATACAATAAAGGTAGGAAATCATCTGCACACAAATATGTATCAAAACCAGGAATCATGAGGAGAGTACAAACGCAGGATACTGGAAATGCGTTTTAATTTAAAAGACAGCAACTAAAAACAATCTTGTTTATATATAGACTGCTACATCAAAATCTCATGGTAACCACAAACAGAAAAGCTACAACAGATACACACACAAAAAAGAAAAAGGAATCCAAACATAACACTAAAGTTAGTCATCAAATCACAAGAGAACAAAAGAGGAAGGGAAGAAAAAAGACCTACAAAAACAAATACAAAACAATTAACAAAATTAGAATAAGAATGGCAATAAGAACATACATATTGATAATTACTTTAAACATAAACAAATTAAATGATCCAAACAAAAGACTTAGATTGGCTGAATGGATACATATATGCTGTCCACAAGAGACCCAATTCAGATCTAGAGACACATACAGACTGAAAATGAGGGGATGGAAATAGGTATTCCATGCAAATGGAAATCAAAAGAAAGCTGGAGTGGCAATACTCATATCAGATAAAATAGACTTAAAATAAAAACTGTTACAAGAGACAAAGAAAGACACTACATAATGATCAAGGGAACAATCTAAGAAGGAGATATAACAATTGTAAATATATATGCACTCAACATGGGAGCACCTCAATATATAAGAAATACTAACAGCCATAAAGGGAGAAATCGACAGTAACACAATAATAGTGGGGGACTTTAACACCCCACTTTCATCAATGGACAGATCATCCAGACAGAAAATCAATAAGGAAACACAGGCCTTAAATGACACATTACACTAGATGGACTTAACAGATATTTATAGAGGACTCCATCCAAAAGCAGCAGAATACACATTCTTCTCAAGTGCACATGAAACATTCTGCAGGATTAATCACATGCTGGGCCACAAAGTGAGCCTTGGTAAATTTAAGAAAATTGAAATCATATCAAGCATCTTTTCCAACCAAAACACTGTGAGATTAGAAATCAACTACAAGAAAAAAAAACTGTAAAAAACACAAACATGTGGAGCTTAAATAATATGCTACTAAACAACCAATGGATCACTGAAGAAATCAAAGAGGAAATCAAAAAATACCTAGAGACAAATGAAAATGGAAGTTTGATGATCCACAGCTTATGGGACACAGCAAAAGCAGTTCTAAGAGGGAAGTTCATAGCAATACAATCTTACCTCAGGAAATAAGAAAAATCACAAATAAACAACCTAACCTTACACCTAAAGCAACTAAAGAAAGAAGAACAAACAAAAGCCAAAGTTAGAGGAAGGAAAAAAATCAAGATCAGAACAGAAATAAATGTCATAGAGACCAAGAAAACAATAGAAAAGATCAATGAAACTAAAGGCTGGTATTCTGTAAAGAGAAACAAAATTGATAAACCTTTAGTGAGACTCATGAAAAAAAAAAAGGGAGAGGGCTCAAATCAATAAAAGTAGAAATGAAAAAGGAGAAGTTACAATGGACACCACAGAAATGCAAAGGATCATAAGAGACTACTACAAGCAACTCTATGACAATAGAATGGACAACCTAGAAGAAATGGACAAATTCTTAGAAAGGTACAATCTCCCAAGATGGAACCAGGAAGAAATAGAAAATATGGACAGAGCAATTACAAGTACTGAAATTGAAACTGATTAAAAAACTCTCAACATACAAAAATCCAGGACCAGATGGCTTCACAGGCAAATTCTATGAAACATTTAGAGAAGATTTAACACCTATCCTTCTGAAACTATTCCAAAAATAATTGCAGAGGAAGGAACTCTTCGAAACTCATTCTATGAGACCACCGTCACCCTGATACAAAAATCAGACAAAGGTACAATAAAAAAAGAAAATTACAGGCCAATATCACTGATGAACATAGACAAAAAAAATCCTCAACAAAATACTAGCAAACCAAATTCAACAATACATTAAAAGGATCATACACCATGATCAAGTGGAATTTACCCCATGGATGCAAGGATTTTTCAATATTCACAAATCAATCAGTGTGATACGCCACATCAACAAACTCCAGAATAAAAACCATATCTCAATAGATGCAGAGAAAAACATATCTTAAATTGATAATCTCAATAGATGTAGAAAAAGCTTTTGACAAAATTCAACACCCATTTAGGATAAAAACTCTCCAGAAAGAGGGCATAGAGGGAACATACCTCAACATAATAAAGGCCATATATGACAAACCCACAGCTAACATCATCCTCAATGGTGAAAAATTGAAACCATTTCCACTAAGATCAGGAACAAGACAAGGTTGCCCACTCTCACCGCTATTATTCAATACATTGTTTTGGAAGTTTTAGCCACAGCAATCAGAGAAGAAAAAGAAATAAAAGTAATCCAAATCGGAAAACAAGAGGTAAAGCTGTCACTGTTTTGCAGATGACATGATACTATACATAGAGAATCCTAAAGATGCTACCAGAAAACTACTAGAGCTAATCGATGAATTTGGTAAAGTAGCAGGATATAAAATTAATGCACAGAAATCTCTTGCATTCCTATAAACTAATGATGAAAAATCTGAACCAGAAATTAAGGGAACACTCCCATTTACCATTGCAACAAAAAGAACAAAATACCTAGAAATAAACCTACCTAAGGAGACAAAAGACCTGTATGCAGAAAACTATAAGACACTGATGAAAGAAATTAAAGATGATACCAACAGATGGAGAGATATACCATGTTCTTGGTTTAGAAGAATCAATATTGTGAAAATGACTATACTACCCAAAGCAATCTACAGATTCAATGCAATCCCTATCAAATTATCAATGGCATTTTTTACAGAACTAGAACAAAAAATCTTAAAATTTGTATGGGACACAAAAGACCCCGAATAGCCAAAGCAGTCTTGAGGGAAGAAAACGAAGCTGGAGGAATCAGACTCCCTGACTTCAGACTATACTACAAAGTTACTATACTATGAACCCACAGCAAACATCACTCTCAATCGTGAAAAACTGAAAGCATTTCCTCTAAGATCAGGAATAAGAAAAGGATGTCCACTCTTGCCACTTTTATTCAACATAGTGTTGGAAGTCCTAGCCACAACAATCAGAGAAGAAAAAGAAATAAAAGAAATCCAAATTGGAAAAGAAGATGGAAAACTGTTACTGTTTGCAGATAACATGATACCATATACAGAAAATCTTTAAGATGCTACTAGAAAACTACTAGAGTTCATCAATGAATTTGGTAAAGTTGCAGGATACAAAATTAATACACAGAAATCTGTTGCCTTTCTATACACTATCAACAAAAGAGCAGAAAGAGAAATAAAAGAAACAATCCCACTTATCATTGCATCAAAAAGAATAAAATACCTAGGAATAAACCTAAGGTGGCAAAAGACCTGTACTCTGAAAACTATAAGATGCTGATGAAAGAAATCGAAGATGATACAAACAGATGGAAAGATATACTGGTTCTTGAATTGGAAGACTCAATATTGTCAAAATGACTGTACTATCCAAGGCAGTCTACAGATTCAATACAATCCCTATCAAATTGTCAACAGCATTTTTCACAGAACTAGATCAAAAAAATTTTTCAAATTTGTATGGAGACACAAAAGACCCCTAATAGCCAAAGCAATCTTGAGAAAGAAAAACAGAGCTGGAGGAATCAGGCTCCCTGACTTCAGTCTATACTACAAACCTACAGTCATAAAAACAATATGGTACTGGCACAAAAACAGAAATGTCGATCAATGGAACAGGATAGAAAGCCCAGAAATAAACCCACACACCTGTGGTCAATTTATCTACAAGGAAGGAGGCAAGACTATATAATGGAGAAAAGACAGACTCTTCAATAAGTGGTGCTGTGAAATCTGGACAGCTACATGTAAAAGAATGAAAGTAGAACATTCTTTAACACCATACACAAAAGTAAACTCAAAATGAATTGAAGACCTAAATGTAAGACAGGATAGTATAAAACTCTTAGAGGAACACATAGGCAGAACAGTCTTTGACATAAATCACAGCAATATCTTTTTCGATCTGTCTCCTAGAGTAATGGAAATAAAAAACAAAAATAAACAAATGGGACCTAATTAAACTTAAAAGCTTTTGCTCAGCAAAGGAAATCATAAACAAAACGAAAAGGCAACCCACAGAATGGGAGAACATATTCACAAACAATGCGTCCAACAAATGATTAATCTCCAAAATTTACAAACATCTCATGCAGTTCAATATCAAAAAAAACAACAACCAAAAAACAACCCAATCAAAAAATGGGCAGAAGACCTAAATAGATATGTCTCCAAAGAAGACATACAGATGGCCAAGAGGCACATGAAAAGATGGTCAACATCACTAATTAAGAGAAATGCAAATCAAAACTACAATGACATATCACCTCATATCAGTCAGAATGGCCATCTTAACAAAATCTACAAACAACAAATGCTGGAGAGGGTGTGGAGAAAAGGGAACCCCCCCCATACTGTTCGTGGGAATGGAAATTGGCACAGCCACTATGGAGAACAGTATGGAGGTTCCTTAAAAACTAAAAATAGAACTACCATATGATCCAGTAATCCCACTCCTGGGCATATACCCAGAGAAAAACATGGTTCGAAAGGATACTTGCACCCCAGTGTTCATTGCAGCACTATTTACAATAGCCAAGATATGAAAGCAACATAAATGTCCATCAAAAGATGAATGGATAAAGAAGATGTGGTACATATATACCATGGAATGTTACTCAACCATTAGAAATAATGCCATTTATGGCAACATGGATGACCTGGAGATTATCATGCTAAGTGAAGTAAATCAGACAGAGAAAGACAAATATCATATGATATTGTTTATATGTGGAATCTTAAAAAAAATGATACAAATGAACTTATTTATAAGACAGAATCAGACTCAGAGACTTAGAAAACAAACTTATGGTTACCAAAAAGGAAAGGTGGAGGGCAGTAATAAATTGGGAGTTTGGGCTTGACATGTTCACACTAGTATATTTAAAATAGATAACCGAAAAGGACCTACTGTATAGCACAAGGAACTCTGCCCAATATTCTGTAACAACCTAAATGGGAAAGAATTTGAAAAAGAATAGATACACGTATATGTATAACTGAATCACTTTGCTGTATACTGGAAACTAACACATTGTTAATCAACTATACTCCAATATAAAACAAAAATTTAAATATATATATATATATAAATAAAAACAAAATACCTTCAAAAAATAAAATAACTTGTTAATGAATACACAGTATAAAAAGATGTACAGTTGACCCTTGAACAACATGGGTTTGAACTGTGCAGATTCACTTAACACAGGCATTTTTTTCAATGGTGAATACTACACTACTAGGATGCAATCTGCAATTGGTTTAATCCATGAATGTAAAACTACAGACACTGAGGAACCTTAGATACAGAGGAACCCCATTAAGGAGGTCTGAGGCAGAAATTGTGATGCCTGTTTAGGCTCTAAGGAGGCAAAAGAACAGAGAAAAGTATTTTGAGGTTTTTGGGTTTATTAGGTTGAACTATATGTGATTACTGAAGCCATCATTTTTGTCCTACTAAACTGGCAATTCTACATGATTTGCGATGGCTTGTACTTAAAAATTCTCTTAATGTACTTTTTTATTCATTGAGAAAAATATTGAGGTGATGTGATATTACATCAGATATCAGACTGAGCTGATCATGATACTGCATGAAGAATTTGTATTAGTCCTAAGAAATAACTTACAATCACTTTTGTTAATTGGTATAATTTATCTTATCAGTTTTGAAAAATGTTACCTATTGCCTGGCTCCTCAATTGACATTGGACATGGATTTCATTCTAAGTTAAGCTTAAAGTATAATATTTGGGAAGTCCAAAGCAAGGAGAGGTGGTCTGCTTGGGAAAAGAAGATTTACCAGTCATCCTCTGAAATCAGTAACGGAAGTGGAAATCCCTTTAAAATATTTCTAAAGCCAAGTTTCATCTCTAGGAAAAGTCCACAGTTGTAATTCTTACTATATCTAAACTTAGTGACCTGAGACAGTAGGCAACATAATTTCAAGAGATTTGCCATGTCAGAGGCAGAGTCCAAATTGAGTATGTCAGAATTCCAAACAGCACACTTATATTCCACTCATACATATATTTTCAAACAATGATATCCCAGAAGCATGTAATGAGTAATTCAGAAGATTATTCAGATCATTAGCAAGTGGTTTTGCTGTTCTAATGAGACCATTGCCAAGGATAGGGACATAGGGACATAATCTTTGATTCTTTTTGGATACATCATAGAGAAAATAGATTAAGAAGTAAAAGAGTTTCCTAGAGAAGAAAACAAGTGAAAATTGCTCCACTGTATCATATAAACACAATAGTGTCAATATGTTCTTATAAAAATGAATTACGTAGTGATTTAAAGTATATCATGAGAGTAAGATTATAGTAACTGCTGAACTTCAAAAAGGAAGAGTGATAAAGAAATGCATATATTTAGCCTATATTCTATAAAGGAAAAGAGGCTTAAAACTCTAAAGCTAAAAGGTAGTATCAGGAGTTGGAGTAATTCCTTTCATGATGAATCAAGTTGCAACAGTTCTTTATACTCCTTTTAAGTTAGAGTCATCAACAATGGTCCTTATTAAGCCATTCAACTGTTAACTAATAGTTGTCAAAATTAACTTTAAAGAAATTTTTTCATGCTATCTTCATAACCATCATAGAGGATAGGAAAAAATATTACCATTTTATAGAGAAGACTACCAATAATTAAATAATTTCCACAGAGCTGACAGATTGCAAATAGCAAAGTCAGATATTCACATCCTTGGACTTCAACATCAGGTGCGGTGGTTGTTCCTGTCTTTCACACTTCATTTTCGTATTTCAACAGCATTTGCTATTTTAAGTACTTGGACATCCGAGACATTCTTTTTTCTTATTCAATCTCTATTAAAAATTTTCCATTACAAAGAACAAAATAGAAATTGCTGCATCTTTATCTACCACCTTATACTAAGGTCGCTGTCTCTCATTACTTTTCCCAGAATGTGATTATTAGCTTAAGATCATACCATTAAAGACCTGGTTTGAGTTGTCACAATGAAAGAGCCTTCTGTTATACTCTGCTCTCCTCTGTTATTTTTGCTGTTTTAGCACATTTCATGGTAAGGGGAGGGCCTTCACCATCTACAAAGTATCCATCAAATTTAAGTTCATATTGTGCATATTTAGTTCTAGGTACTGGATTTTAGAGAGGAGAGGATAAGGATAACCAAACTCTGTCTGGAATAAGTTTTACAAGCTATTTAGAGAGGCAAGAACAACGTCATGTAAAATGTATTATTGTAGCCCACAGAGCACCTAGGGTGACTTAGCATTGTGCGGTAAGATTTTGGTCTCTACACCAAATTGTGAGGAGTTCAATGACATCTTCCTCAAGTTCTACAGACTCCCAGGGCCTTTGATTCTCATGATCCCTTTTGGGTTGATTCCAGTTGCTGAAACTGTAAACTTTTGTTTCCACACACGTCAACTCCCGTGGCTTATTTCCACTCTCTACTAGATGCTGAAATAGACATGGGACTCAGCTCCTTTTGCTTGATTTTCCTTTGCACAATTTACAGAGATTATTTGTGTGTGGAGGTGTCTCTATTAAAGATTTGGGAAGATGATGGAGAGAAAATTAAAAGACGAAAGAACAAAAAAAAATTAAATAAGATATTCTTAGAAGTCTTTTGACCTCACCCTAACATCAGTGGCTATATAAGCTTTAGATAGATTATGATACTGTTGCCATCTTCCTGCTCCCATTTTCTCCTGCTGTCCTCCACCCCAAATTCCTCTCTTCTAATGCAGAGCGATAAATACCTATCTCTTTCTTCTCATAAACTATGACTTTCAGGTCACCATCTATACTCAAAATATCATGTATTTTCCTTCAAAGTGAATTCTTGCTCTAAGAAAAACTATGGTATAATGATGTCTTTTCATATGGTTATAGAGTTTGGCCAGCAATATTTGTGTGTGTGTGTGTGAATTGTTTAATTAGTTGTCAATATATTAATTGTGGAGGTTTTCATAAAAATCTATATTTTTGGCTTCTTTTGAAAAATTGAAGCTCAGGCAACACCAATCCCCCATATTTGCATGAGAACAGTTATAACATGCTGACTAGTGACTGGCCTTCTTAGGAGCATATCTTCTCAGATTTTCCAAAGCCCTCATCATTCTCTGTCTTCTAGGGGACTTTTTCAATTACATGTTTGACCTTTATAGGTTTATCAATTTGCAAGTCCTTGTTTAGAACCACTGAGAAAATGGACATACCTATGAAAGGTTTGTAACTAGGCAATCGATAATGGAAATAAGTCAATCTCTAACAAATGTGGTAAAGTCATTGAAAAGAAAATAAACTGGAAAATGGGTGATGATTGATAAAGCTTCAGGTACTGCTTATATCAAGAATAAATTAAATCTGTAGATTACCTTAGGTAGTAGAGTCACTTTAACAATATTTATTCTCCCAATCCAAGAACATAGTATGTCTTTACATCTGTTTGTGTTGTCTTCAGTTTCTTTCATTAGCATCTTACAGTTTTCCAAGTACAGGTCTTTCGTCTCCTTAGGTAGGTTAATTCCTAGGTATTTTATTCTTTTTGATGTGATGATAAAGGAATTGTTTCTTTAATTTCTCTTTCTGATCTTTCGTTGTTAGTGTATACAAATGAAACAGATTTCTGTGTACTAATTTTGTGTACTGCAACTTCAAATTCATTGATGAGCGCTAGTAGTTTTCTGGTAGGATCTTTAGGATTTGCTATGTATAGTATAATGTCATCTACAAACAGTGACAGTTTTACTTCTTCTTTTCCAATTTGGATTCATTTTATTTCTTTTTCATTTCTCATTATTGTGGCTAGGAATTCCAAAATTATGTTGAATAAAAGTGGTGAGAGTGGATATCCTTGTCTTGTTCCTGATCTTAGAGGAAATGCTTTAAGCTTTTCACCGCTGAGTATGATGTTAGCTGCAGGTTTGTCATATATGGCTATTATTATGTTGAGGTATATTCCCTCTATGCCACTTTTGGTAGAGTCATTTTTTATCATAAATGGGTTGAATTTTGTCAAAAGCTTTTTCTGCTTTGATTGAGATGATCATATGGTTTTATTCTTCAATTTATTGATGTAGTGTATCACACTGATTGATTTATGGATATTGAAAAATCCTTGTATCCCTGGGGTAAATTCCACTTGATCATGGTGTATGATCCTTTTAATGTATTGTTGGAGTTGGATTGCTAGTATTTTGCTGAGGATTTTTTGCATCTATGTTCATCAGTAATATTGGCCTGTAATTTTCTTTTTTATGGTATCATTCTCTGGTTTTGGTATCAGGGTGATGGTGGCCTCATAGAAAGAGTTTGGGACAGTTCCTTCCTCTGCAGTTTTTTTTTGAATAGTTTCAGAAGGATAGATGTTAACTCACTTTCAGTCTGTATGTGTCCCTAGATCTGAAGTGGGTCTCCTGTAGACAGCATATATATGGGTCTTGTTTTTGTATCCATTCAGCCAGTCTAAGTCTTTTGGTTGGAGCATTTAAGCCATTTATGTTTAAGCTAATTATCGACATGTATATTCTTATTGCTATTTTATTAATTGTTTTGGATTTGTTTTTGTAGGTCTTTTTTCTTCCCTTACTCTTTTGTTCTCTTCTCTTTTGATTTGATGACTAAGTTTCGTGTTGTGCTTGGATCCCTTTTTCTTTTTTTGTGTGTGTATCTATTGCAGATTTTCGGTTTGCAGTTATGATGAGGTTTTGGTAGAGCAGTCTATATATAAACAAGTTTGTTTTAAGTTGCTGGTCTTTTAAATTCAAATGCATTTCCAATATCCTGCATTTGTGCTCTCCTCTTCTCACGATTGCTGGTTTTGATATCATATTTGTGTGCAAATGATTTCCTACTTTTACTGTATGTTTGCCTTTACCAGTGAGCTTTTCCATTCGTAATTTTCCTGTTTCTAGCTGTTGCCTTTTCTTTTCTGCTTAGAGAAGTTCCTTTAGCATTTGTTGCAAAGCTCGTCTGGTATTGCTGAATTCTCTTAGCTTTTGCTTGTTTGTAAAGCTTTTGATTTCTCCATTGAATCTGAATGAGAGACTTGCTAGGTAGAATATTCTTAGTTGTAGCTTCTTCCCTTTTATCACTTTAAATACATTGTGCTACTCCCTTCTGGTCTGCAGAGTTTCTGATGAAAAATCAGCATATAACTTTATGGGAATTCCCTTGTATGTTATTTGTTGCTTTTCCCTTGTTGTTTTTAGTATTTTTATTTTGTCTTTAATTTTCATCAATTTACAATGACATTTTTCAGAGAACTAGATTAAAAAAATCAAAATTGTATGGAGTGACAGAAAAGACTCCAATAGTCAAAAGCAATGTTGAGAAAGAAAAATGGAGCTGAAGGAATCAGGCTCCCTGACTTCAGACTATACTACAAAGCCACAGTCATAAAGACAGTATGGTACGGGCACAAAAACAGAAATATTGATCAATGGAACAGGATAGAAAGCCCAGAAATAAATCCACACATCTATGGTCAATTAATCAATGACAAAGCAGGCAAGATTATACAGTGGAGAAAAGACAGTCATTTCAATAAATGGTGCTGCAAAACTGGACAGCTACATATTTTAAAAAAATGAAGCTAAAACATTCTTTAACAATATACACAAAAATAAACTCAAAATGGATTAAAGACCTAAATGTAAGAGAAGATAGTATAAAACTCCTAGAGGAACACATAGGCAGAATACACTTTGACATAAGTCATAGCAATATCTTTTTTGATCTGTCTCCTAGAGTAATGGAAATAAAAACAAAAATAAACAAATGGGACCTAATTAAACTCAAAAGCTTTTTCAAAGCAAAGGAAACCACAAACAAAATGAAAAGACAGCCCACAGAATGGGAGAAAATATTCACAGATGATGCAACCAGCAAGAGATTTGTCTCCAAAATTTACAAACAGCTCCTGTGACTCAATATCAAAAAAACAAACAACCCAATCAAAAAATGGGCAGAAGACCTAAATAGAAGTTTCTCCAAAGAAGACATACAGATGGCCAAGAGGCACATGAAAAGATGTTCAACATCACTAATTATTAGAGAAATGCAAATCAAAACTATAATGAGATATCACCTCACACCAGTCAGAATGGCCATCATCAAAATATCTACAAACAGTAAATGCTGGAGAGGGTATGGAGAAAAGGGAACCCTTCTACACTGTTCGTGGGAACGTAAATTGGTATAGCCACTATGGAGAACAGTACGGAGGTTGCTTAAAAAGCTAAAATAGAGCTACCATATGACCCGGCAATCCCACTACTGGACATATATCTGGAGAAAAACATGGTTTGAAAGGATACATGCATCCCAATATTCACTGCAGCACTGGTTACAATAGTCAAGACATGGATGCAACCTAAATGTCCATTGATAGATGAATGGATAAAAAAGATGTCTTACATGTATTCAATGGTATATGACTCAGCCATTAAAAAGAATGAAATAATGCCATTTCAGTGACATGGATGGACCTAGAAATTGTCATACTGAGTGAAGTAATTCAGAGAAAGACAAATGTTATATGATATCACTTATATGTGGAATCCAAAAAAAAAAAACTGATACAAATGAACATATTTACAAAACAGAAACAGACTCACAGACTTAGAGAATGAATTTATGGTTACCAGAGGGGAAGGGTGGGGGAGAGGGATAGATTGGGAGTTTGGGATTGCCATGTACACAGTGCAATATTTAAAATACATAACCAACAGGGATCTATGTAAAAAAAAAAAAATTAAATTAATTAAAAACATTTTTTAGAATAATTTTAAAATTAATATGTTAAAAAAATTTTAAATTTGAAAATTAGATAAGAAATTTAAAAAATTAAAAAATAGAAAAGTAAATAAAATACGTTAAAAAATAAATAAAAAAGAATAAATTGCCCTACATGACTGAAAGGCAAAATCAGAATGACCTGGGGGGTTTTTTAATTATACTCTATAGGAATTGAATCTATAGAGAGTCTAAATTTAGAACATCTAGACTGAAGTCTTATAATTAGTATTTCTAAAACATTCTCCAAGTGACTGTCATATACAGCCAGGAATTGAGTATGGGCCATAGGTTTATAGTACCTAATATATCAACCAATATTTATTGAGCACTGTGCTGATAAATACTAACTACATTATCTGCCAAATACACAGACTCTTCTAAGTGAAGTTTCTACAGCCAACTGCCCTGCTAAAGAAGAGTGATTTTGCCATACCCATGGGCAATTGAACAATAGAATGGCAGAGATGTTACCTTGTGATTTGGCTCAAAACAGTAAGCTCAACCAATTAGATTCTCTCATTCTGGTATCTGAATATCAAATGTGGAAAGAAGGATGGGGATATTCATTTGCACTAAAAGTTAAAAGGTCATAATAGAGACACTGGATGGACTCTGATTTGGCCACTTGCAGTCAGAATTTATGAGAAAGCAGAAACTACACTTCAGTTTAAAGAGCTATAAGGCAGAAGAGAAAACACACACACACGTACACACTAAACATTGGGTAAGAAGATAACTAAAGTAAGAGTGAATTGGGAAGCAGACACACAAACACACAAATAGTAACTAAGGAACAGGGAGTAACTGGGGGCCTAGAGAGAAGATTCAGAAACTCCAATGGCTGAAACCTCTAGTACTTACTTTAATTCAGACCCACACTCATATTTTTTATCTGAGTATCTGTTTTTTCATTTCTCCTGGGATCCCACACATGTGTATGATTGGACTAAATTATATTACTTGACATAATTTAAATGTGTCCTTGTTCTTTATAATCAATTATCAGTTACATGTATCCTTTTATACACACAGATAAAGAAGGGAGGTGGAAACTTTTTAGATAGCCAGCCTATCCATTAACATTAGACCCTCAGCAATGTTATTAATTCCTAATACTTATACCACTTCATATCTGAAAGTACTTTCCAGGTGATGTGTAAAAACTAACAATGCATATATTTTTTTTGCCTCTGTAATTATGCAACTAAAGTTAGCAAATTTGTTTTGAGTGCTTCTTATGGCATTAGGCTAAGCATTTATAATAATCGTGTCACTTTATTCCGGAGTACCAGTATGAGTTAACATATGAAATGGCATGAGCAATGCCCTGAGAACTCAGTGAGGGAGGGGACAGACTTGAAAGTGGAGTGAGACCCAGGGACAGACTCAGTTTCAAGGATGGGGTGAGAGGAGCCATGGGGTTAGCTTCCCTGTTGGGTGTATTACTTGCAAAAATGACCTTTTGGAAACATTCTAATGGCCACTTTCAAAAAGTTTAATCAAAATGACTGCATTATAATGTCATGTACTCAGAGGACTTAGAAAGTTGACATCGAAGTGACAGTCAACTGGAGGAGAGAGAGGTCCACTTTTCTCTAATCACCACAATACAACAAGCCTTCTCTTCACAGGAAAACTTAAAAAATAGAAAGAAAGCTCAACATTTACCAGCTCTTTTTTGCACCTCTTGGTCTCTGTCATCCCTTCCAACTTAGTCTCTGCCCTTATTACTACATGAAACAGTAATGTCAATATCATACAATTTAGTGCATATATTTTAAGCATACTTCTTCCTTGAGTACACTGTTTCTGAGAATACCTTGCTTTGACTTCATGATCCAATTGCTCTCCAAGAGGTTCTCTCAGGATGCTATGATTTTCAGGTTCATCTGTATCTATCCAGCCATGAAATTGAGGAATTATTCCTGTTTTAGTCCCAGATCTTCTTATCCTCTCATTTTTATTTTATCCCTTAGAAATCTCATCCCTACCCACGGGTTCAGGACCATCTCTATATACTGATGCTTCCCAATCTCTATCTCCACCAGACTTCTCCTATGAGAGGTGTAACCAGCTTCTGGCTCAAAATGTAAAAGTATTTCAAATTCAACATATCTAATCACTAACTCACGAATGTTTCTCCACCTATCCCTTTACCTTACAGTTCTTCCAAAGCTGGTAAACTTCAGAATATCTCAGTGAGAGTTCCCTCCCTCAATTTAGTTGCTCAGCCATAAATCTCTGGGGCATCTACAATTCCAAACTTTCTTGTATTCTTATATACAAATCATCACAAAATCATTTTATTTTGGCTTCTAAACATTTCTCCATTTCCACTACCAAAGCACAAGGCCCAAGTCAAAACTAATACCATTGCTTGACTGGGAGTACAACTGCCAACTAATTTGTCCACCACAACCATTCTGATTCCTCACCAATCCTGTCTCAAACAGCTGTCAGAATAATATTTTCAAAATACTAAAGTGATTATATGATGCCAAGCTTACTGTTCCTTCTACTGTATTCCATTATTCTTGATAAAATCCAGATTCTTAAATGCCCTTCAATGTGTTATCTAGCCCTGGATATCTTTCTAACAATATCTTGCTCATCTCTTGCTTACGTTTTTGCTCCAGGCTTATTTGTCTGACCTTAGTTCCCATATCATTTGGGTTTCTCTGTGATTTAGGGAACTGTGTATGAGCTTCTCCTCCCTTTTCTTAAAATATTTCCAAGCTCCTCTCCCTCTCTCCATGTCCATCCTACTGTTCAGATATCAGGTGAATTGTTATTTCCTCACAGAAGCCTTTCTTGATCCTGAGCTACCACCAATTTTCTTTGTATAAACACTGACAGAAAGATGATATTTTACTTTGTTGCCCTTGTCTCCATTCATTATTACAAAATAATTAAATAGAATTAATGGATAGTACGCTCCTCACTAAATCCCCAATTCAGGAGACAAGGGATTGTGTTTTTGTTCAACATCATTACCCCAGGTTTAGACAACCTAAACTTGGCTTGTAGTGGGGACTCAAGGCCTTAAACTGTGAGGAATAGTACCTCACAAACTAAACTAGCTCAGTCAACAAGGTTGGTGGGAATTTAACATAAGGGTACAATAGCATCCCTTTGAATCCAAACCAGGAAGCATATGTGGGCTTCAATGAGGACTGAAACCAGGAACTGTAAAATTAGGAGTTAAGATTTCTCTATTTTTCTGGGACTGCATAATTTCACACTTATTTTTCTCCATTTCTGTTGTTATAATTCTTCAATACTGTTTTCCACAGTGGCTATACAAATTTACATTCCCACCAACAGTACATGAAGGGTTCCTTTTCTCCACATCCTCACCAGGACTTATTTACTGTTTTGTTGATCACCATTCTGACAGGTGTGAGTTGATATTTCACTGTGGTTTCAATTTTTATTTCCCTGATGATAACTGATGTTGAGCATCTTTTCATGTGTCTGTTGCCCATCTGTATGTCTTCCTTGGATAAAATGTCTATTCAGGTTCTCCGCCAATTTTTTAATCAGATTTTTTTGATATTGGGTCATAGGAGTTCCTTATATATTCTAGATATTACTACTTATAGGACATCATTTGCAAATATTATCTTCTCTTATTTGGTATGTTGCCTTTATGTTTTGTTAATGGTTTCTTTCACTGTGCAAAAACTTTTTAGTTTGGTGTGGTCTCATTTATTTTTGCTTTTGTTGTTCTTTCCTGAAGGGACAGATCCAAAAGAATATTTCTAAGACCAATGTCAAAGAGTGTATTTCCTATGTTTTCTTCTAGAAGTTTTATGATTAAGTCTTACATTTAAGTCTTTAATACATTTTGAGTTTATTTTTGTATATAATGTTAGAAAATGGTCTATTTTCATGCTTTTACATGTATCCATCCAGGTTTCCTAACACCATTTATTAAAGAGGCTGTCTTTTCCCATTGTATATCCTTCCCTCCTTTGTTGTAGATTAATTGACCAAATAAGTATAGGTTTATTTCTGGGTTTTCTATTCTGTTCCATTGATCTATGTGTCTGTTTTATGTCAGTACCATACTGTTTTCATTATTATAGCTTCATAGTATTGTTTAAAATCAGGAGCATGATAACCTCCAGCTTTGTTTTTTTGATATTGAGCTTATGAACTGTTTGTATCCTTTGGAGATTAATCCCTTGTCAGGATTGTTTGCAATTTATTTGAATAATTTCTGCCTTTTCCTCTCTTCTCCTTCTGGGACCCCTATAATTCAAATGTTAGTTTGCTTGATATTGTCCTAGAGGGCCCTTAAACTGTCCTCAGATTTTTAGTTCCTTTTTCTTTTAGCAAAGAAAAATCTTTTTTGATTGGGTGATTTTCACTATTCTGTGCTCCAGATCACTTATGTATTCTTCTGTATCATCTAATCTGCCCTTCCTTCCCTCTAGTGTATTTTTCATTTGAATTATTGTATTATCTGATTGGTTATTTTTTATATTTTTTAATTAACTCTTGTTGAAGTTCTGTGTTCCTCCATTCTTCTCCCAATTTGTTGAGCATCTTTATGACCATTACTTTGAATTATTTATCAGGTAAATTACTTAGCTCTGTTCATTAGAGTTTTAACAGAGGTTAAAACTGTCTCCACCCCCCAACCCCCAGGGTTTTATCTTGTTCTTGTATTTGGAACTGTTCTTCAATCTCATTCTGTTCGACTTTCTGTGTTTGTTTTCATGAATTAGGCTAAACAGTTATCTCTCCTGGTCTTGAAGATGTGGCCCTATTTAGGAGCACCCCCTATGTAGCTGTGGCTGCCAAGTGGCTTAGGCTTTCTGGAGCTGGAGCAGGCATGTGGTAGGGGTGTCTCAGGGTGCACCAGGCCAAGGCTGCTTTTGCAGGACTTCTGGAGCTGGAGCAGGAGGGGCTGAGGTTTTTCCCAGGGTGTACTGGGCCAGACTGGGGTTGCTCTGGCAGGATTTCTGGAGCTGGAGTGGGCATGAGCCAGGGGCATGCTGGGGTGGACTTGGCAGGCCAGCTAGAGTACCAGGTGCTTTACAAACTGCTGCCTCTGCACTAGGACTCAGAGCAAGTGAATTTGTGCATGAGCCCTTTAAGTGTGGAGTTATGGTTTCCTACAGCCCTCTGGCTCTCCTGGATGTAAGCCCTGTTATTTTTCAAAGCTAGGTGTTATGGTGGCTTGTCTTCCTTGTGCAGGTCCTCAGGGCTTGGGTGCCTGATGTGGGACTGGAACCCCTCAATTTTTAGGGAGGATCTCCACATTTGTCCCTATGCTTTTGTTCCATTCTCATTTTTAGCAAGACTGGCTTTCTCTGCTTCAGGTTCCTTTTGAATACTTGGAAAAATGTAACATCTTGTTCCCATGAACCACAGTGATTGAGGAAACTTCTATATCTGTTACTTCACATTCTCAAGAAGAGATTATTGACGATATAGCTTAAGTAGGGTGTCTATACCTGATCCAATAAGCTATGGCCAGAGGAATAAAATCAGCAGCATGGCTGCCTATTTCTCCTTATTTTTTTTTAGGATAGATTGTGGAGTTATTCTCAAAAACAGAGTTGGGTTGTGCAGCTAACACCCAAGAATCTGTTATGCTATGTTTGGCAACACAGCGTATATAGGATATGCTAGAGAGTCAGTGGGGTTAAAGTGTCAAATCTAGTATTTCCAAGTTGAGGGGTTAGAAAAATTATAGTGCTGATGGCAGAACTAGGAAGTTAAAAGTAAGAACTAATTTGGAGAGGAAGGTTGGTAACAGGATATTACTGCATTGTAAGAGAGATATTATGGGTTCAGTTTGGAGAAAATTGAGCTATTTATTATTGGATCATAACATTTTCCCTTGATATGTGAGAAACTGACCCCGATAAATCTTTGTCTAAATAAAAAACCCCTCATATCTTGATTCCTCAATCTAACCTACCAACTCCTTTCCTTTTCTACAAGATTTATGTAGATAAACCAGATTAACATTTTCCTCTGGCTGTCTTCTTAGGCATAATTGACAAAGCTCATTGATTGACATTTGAAATTGAATAAGAGATACAATTGTGCAAATCCAAGAACAATATAAGTCATGTTAAGACAATTCTCTGAAACGAAAAATGATAGTTTGGAAAACTCAGTACTTATACTAATGGCAAGATTACATATACCATTATCTCCAAACTTATAATGGGCTCAAAAATTTACTCTGAATCTAGGAAAATTGAACCGTAGTATAAAACATGCATATTTTCCTTGAAAATCTTTTTTCTCAATTTTATTGCTAATCTATAGATAGGTGCCAGAAATATTTGACCTGGCAGTCAAACTATATATACTATGGACAGCTGGGCTGGATGGCTTCTGCCTTACGATTATGTGGAATATAAAGTGTATGATTCATAAGTGCAATTACAATCAACTTTGAATTTCTAACAATATATGACAGAGAAGTACCAAATATTGTTAACACTTTTTATATAGCTTAACAATATACTATATTTATATTCAAAATGAGAGTGCTTTAGTTATGTCCATTTTCTAAAACTACAAATGCAAAAATCAAAGAAGTTATCACAGAATTAAATAACATGACAATGTCTATTAGAAATTGAGATATGAGAATTTATATATGATAACATGTGTTTTGTGGGTAATGATAGCCCACCAAGACCTAATTTAATCAAATATTTAAAGAGGTAATAATTAATTTTTAAAGAATTGAGGTAAACCATACTAGAAAAAATGTTATTGTTAATTTTAATGCCAGAACAGTATTCCTGGTGCAATTTTAATATTTCATTAAGGCATTAACTTTCATATTGTGGGTTTTATCCAAGGATTTTATGTTTGATGATATATTTTTTCTTCTTTAAAAAAGTTAGAATTTTATTTCATAGCAGTGGTGGATGATGGGAATGTTCTTTTCCCATCCATTTGAATATGTTCTATTATCACTTAATTACTAGGACTTAATCAAGCAATTTAAGAAAAGTATATTGGCTTTTGTTAGAAACATAAATTATAACCATGTACAGTGCTCCTTGTTTCATGGGAATTATGCAAAAACATTTTGCTAGATGCTTTTCTTCAAAAATTTTCTTATACTAGATAGCTCTTAGGTGTTCAAGTCATAATGAGAATGCTCCTTTAAATTTTTCTTGCCTTTTTTCATTAGTTTCAGGATGCAGTATGTTTCTCACATTTTGAGCATTTGCCTCTGAATCTGGAAAAACTTATTTAAGTTTCTCTTGTTTCAGCCATAGTTAAAAGTGTAAATTACTAAAATTTGTGTATAAAGGGTATACACAAATTTACATGGCTGTGGAAACAGTATCTGACAGAAGAATGCATGCTAAATGAATGTTTGACAAAAACCATTTAAGATTAAAAAGAGAGAGAGAGGGAAAAAAAGCAAAGAAAACAACTCCTAAGTCTGACAGATGAAGGCAACATATACTTGTAGTTCATTTGTGAGATGCAAAAAGACATGCACACCGAATGGTACTCATTTTAAGACTTTAGCTTATTTTTTGCACACTTTACCCTGACTCCGACTTGTGACTTTTCTGTTTTATCACTGGTATATTTATATTCTGCCAGACTTGAAAACTTAGTCATCTGTGACTCTTCTGGCTGCTTTAAGCTCTGTAACCAATAAGTTGTAAAATTTTTTATTTTATTCAAAGAAATGTTATACTTTCACAGGGTATAGGTAGAGTTCTGAGAACAGTCTTTCCTCAGCAGTGGGGAATAATTAGTCCTATACTGGGCCCTACTTTGTCCTACTTAATATGCCTTCAAAGTAAGATCCAAAAATATAAAACCTTGTCTAAGAAACTTAACTGTGTCTCAGAACATAGCTTGAAAATACTTATGAGAATACAAAATATATCTAGCACCCATCAAGTTAACATTCACAATGTAAGGTATCTGATAAAAAATGACCAGGCATGGGAAAAAAAAAAAAAAAAACAGGAACATACAACTTATATGGTGATAAACCAGTCAGTTGAAACTGACCCAAAACTGACACATACGGTAAATTAACAGACAAGGACATTAAAACTGTTGTTATAACAAGTATATTCCAAATGTTTAAAAAGTTGAATTGAGACATAAAAGAGTAGCAAATGTAAAGAAGACCCAAATTGGGCTTCTAAATAAAAACTAGAATGTGTGAGGTGTAAAACACAATGGATGGGATTACTGATATGTTAGAAACAGCAAAAAAATATTAAGAAGTTGCAAACTTGGAGATATAACTACAGAAACAATCCAAAATAAAGCACAGAGAAAGAGAATAGTTAACATGCACAGATTATCAGGTATCTGTGGTATCAAGATGGCTAATACATATTTAATTAGAGTCCCTCAAAGAGGATATGGGAGAAAATATATTTGAACAAAAACAGGCCAAATTTTTCCAAATGTAATAAGACAGTAACCTATAGCTCCAAGAAGCTCAATGAACACCAACAGATACTTACATACATACACACACACAGGAGGAAAGAAAACTATAACAGGCATATCACAACAAAACTGCTGATAATTAAAAAAAAAAAAAAGCTTTAAAAAACAGGAAAAATATAAGCAAAATTAAGAATGGGAGCAATATTCTTATCAGAAACAAGGCAAATTAGAACACGGTGGAGTGACATGTTTATAGTATGTAAAGAAAAAAAAAAACCTGTCAACCCAGAATTCTATACCTAGCAAAAATATCTTTCAAACACAAAGGCAAATAAAGATATTTCAGAACATAAAAAAAAAATCAACAGACTCACACTATAAAAAATACTAAAGCACATTCATTTGAAGGAAAATGCAGATAGCAAGATGAAATCTGCATCTACAAAAAGGATTAAAGAGTACCAAGAATGGTAACTTAGAGAAGATATATACTATAAACCCTAAAACAACCATTAAAATAGCAAAACAGTTATAGCTAGTAATTCAACTATGGAGATTAAAATGGAATCATAAAAAATATTCAATTTATTTTAAAAAGCCTTTTTTTTGTTAAACCAACATTTATTATTTTTTAATATATCTACCTCAACTGGAGACTTACTTCAGTAAAACAGATACAAAACAAAAATGACACCACAGCCTACAGTACAGAATGTTCTGCATAAATCAATGAGAGAAAACATGATCTAAGAGAAAAAAAAAACAGGAAAAGAAAAAGAAAAAGGACAACACATGGAGAGAGGATGAACAGCCCAGGTCAGGAATTTTATCTGAAATTCTGCATTGAATAGAATTCTTTCAGCCACTTGTTAAAGGCTATGGACATTTTCCCCACAATCAGATAGGAGAGATAAAAAACGCATACCAAGATGTTTATATCAATAATCATATTAGGGTTTCCCTGGTGGTGCAGTGGTTGAGAATCTGCCTGCCAATGCAGGGAACACAGGTTCGAGCCCTGGTCTGGGAAGATCCCACATACCACAGAGCAACTGGGCCCATGAGCCACAACTACTGAGCCTGCATGTCTGGAGCTTGTGCTCCGCAACAGGAGAGGCTGCGACAGTGAGAGGCCCACGCACCGCGATGAAGAGTGGCCCCCGCTCGCTGCAACTAGAGAAAGCCCTCGCACAGAAACTAAGACCCAACACGCCAAAAATAAATAAATAAATAAATAAAATTTAAACTGTTGATTCATTCATGTAATTAAAAAAAAATCATATTATATGTAAATGGCCTAATTTCCCAATCAAGAGGTATAAATTGTCTAATTGGTGAAAAAAATAAAAACAATATAATGTTGCCTACAAGAATCACACTTCACATATAGAGAACAATATTAGATAAAAGTAAAATGATAAAAGGTTAGCTATGCTAACATTAATAATACAGCTAGACTAGCTGTTAAATGTCAAAGTAGATTTAAAAACTGAGATAATGTATCATTTAATAATAAATGGCTCAATTCATTAAGAGATACAAACCCAATCATTTATGCACCTAATAACAAAACTTCAAAAAACATGGAGCAAAAACTGATAAAACTATAACGAACAATAGATAAATCTATAATTATACTCAGATATTTTAATAGCCATCACTCAATAGACCATGCAGACAAAAAAATCAGTATGAATAGAGAAGATTTGAACAACACTCTAAACCAACTTGACCTAATTGCCATTTAGAAAACACTCCAGCCAACAACAGCAAAATACACATTTTTTTCCAAGTGTGCAAAGAACATTTACAAAGATAGACTGTTTTTTGCATCATAAAACGAGTTTTGATAATGTTTAACAGGATTTGCATCATACAAAATATGGTCTCTCATCTCAGTGAAGAAATCAATAAAAGATGTCTCAAAAAATCCCCAATATTTGTAAACAAAAAACACGTGGTTAAACGACACGAGTCATAGATGAAATCAAAAGAGAAATTACAAAGTATTTTATCTAAACAAATATGAATACACAACATATTCTAATTTGTGGGATACTACAAAAGCAGTACTGGGAAAATTTATAGTGTTAGAAAAAGGTTCTTAAATGAATGCTTTTCACCATAAGATCAGAAAAAAGCCAAGGATATTCATTGTCACTATTTCTATTCAACATTTTACTGAAGGTTCTATCTAGCACAATAGGGGGAATAAAAGACAACCAGATTAAAGAAAAAATAAAACCAGCTTATTCACAGATGGCATCATCCTCTATGAATATTATCCAATGCAATCTATAAGAACTCCTGAAACTAACAAATGACTTTAGAAAACTGCAGGATACAAGCTAATTACCAAAAATCAATTATATTTCTATACTAGTATTGAACAATTGCAAAGTAAAGTTGAAAAAAAAAACCCTTATAATAGCATAACGATATGAAATACTTAGGGATAAATCTGATGGATGATGTGAAAGTCCTGCATATTGAATTCTATAAGATATTGCTCAATAAATGGAGAGATCTATCATGGATACGCAAAGGTCCCACTATTAAGATGTCAATTCTCCCTAAAATTGATGTGCAGTTTTAGTGCAATTGAAAACAACATTCTAGTAGGCATTTTCTTTTTTCTTTTTTTTTGACAGAACTTGAAAAATTGATTCTAAAATTTATATGGAGATAGAAAGGGCCTCAGATAGCCAAAATAACTTTTACAAGGTAGACCAAGTTGGAAGACTAAGACTACCAGATTTAAGACATTATAAAACTGCCCTAATTACGAGAGTTGGGTATTGGCATATATTAGAAGAATAGATCTATAGAACAGAATAGAGAGCCCAGAAATAGACATACACATATATGGGCAACTAATTTTTGACAGAGGAATAAAGGTAATATAGTAAAGAAAATATTTTATGAAAAATGATATCTAAAATATTGGATATCCATATGCTAAAAAATAATCTTCAATACGTATATTGCACTATACTGTATGTAAAAAATTTACTCAAAATAAAACAGATTTTAATGTAAAATTGAAATTACACAACAATTTTGGAAAATAGCTTGGCAGTTTCTTAAACAGTTAAGCGCATATCTACCATATGATCTAGACATTCCACCCCAAGTATTTACCCCAGAGAAAGCAAGCACATGTTCACACAAAAAGTTTTACAGGCATGTTCACATGTGCTTTATTTCTAATAACCAAAACCTGAAAACAACCCAAAAATCCATCAACAGGTAAGTGGATAAGAAGTAGAAAATTATTCAGCAACAAAAAAGTAAACTATTGAAACATGCTACAACATGGATGAATCTCAAAATAATTATGGGGAGTGAAAGAATCCAGAACATAAAAAAGAGCACCTAATTTATAATACCATGTACAAAAATGTTTAGGAAATGAGATGTTATGTATACTAACTAGAAGTAGACCAGTTTTTGCCAGATTTTGGGGGGGGGGGATGAGGGGATTGAGGAATAAGAGGGAGGGATTAGGAAGGGCTAAAATAAAAATGTTGTGGGTAACATACTCATTATCTTGACTGATTGTGATGATGGTTTCTTGGGGGTTTATACATATGTCCAAACTTTAAAAATTATACACGTATACATGTGCAGTTTATTGTATATCAATTATATCTCAATAATGCTGTTTAAAAATATAGAACTAATCAGGCTCCTAAAATAACAGGAAGTAGCACACTTCCTTGAAACAGATGTACTTGGAAGTCTCCACTGGAATGGATGAGCTCCAACCATTCCCACCCTATTTTGTCCCTCTTTTCCAGACTCAAATCCTGAGACACCCAGAGAAACAGAGGGATAGACACCCATTTTCCTGATTTGAGTCAGGAATCTACCATTTGCCTAAGAGGGGACAGATTACTTCTGTGTGAAGTCTCCAAGCATACTGTAGAGAGTTAAAATCCCCCAGAGAAGCCTGGGATATTATGAAAAGTGGAATGAATGGCTAACTAAACATCTTCACTTAAGTAAGCATATTTATTCCAATTCACTTAACATTCAACGCATTTTATTGATTGCCTACTCCATCCATGACATGCAGCGTACACTGATGAAAAGATGGAGAGCCATCCTCCTTGGGAAGTGGTACAGTGGGGGAAATGTCTATATAAAGAGGGAATTTGAATACTCATATGGCTTCTTCTCCTCTAAGTCTTAGGTCCTGCCCCAATCCATGAAACTATCTCACACCTTGAGCCAGCACAGAGGCAGGAAGAGGAGGGAAAGTTGCAGGGCCATAAAAATAGAAAGAGGAAGCACTGCAGGGGTAATGAGTACCTGGCAGCAGGCATTTAGTAAAGAGGACTGAAGTAAAACAAACTCCTTTAAACATAGTTAAACACAGAAGAGTGAGCAATTGCAAACCAGAAGTTTAAGCACTTTCTGCAAATAATAAAAAAACAAGGCAAACCCTTTCTGTAAGTAAAGCAAAGTCAGTTCAGGATCAGAATTTGTGAAGGAAAGAAAGCACTATCTGAAGCAGACCAGAATAAACTTCTAGAGATTTTACCAGTTCACTGGACAGGCAGAATTATGTAAGAGGTCAGTGCATAATAATTGTACGTGGGGAAACCTAGGCTGACAAACTTCTCTGTCTCTTATGGGTGACAGCAATTAAGTTCTCTCCTCATGTTCTGATCTATTCAATGTTGATAATATTCGTAGCTACCTCACGTATTATGAAGAATGAAGGACAGAATGTGCATAAATCCCTCATCAGAATACTTTACTCAGTGAAAGGTAGAAATAGGTTAGAAATTATTATTGGAACCTCACTATTACCTATAGTTAATTCTCATATTTATATTAGCTATAGAGTAACATATATATTCATCTTTTCTTTTTGTGTATTCATAAAGTCTCTATTAAAGAAACTCTTCAGTTATAGTCATTGCTAAATATCTATTCTAGAAGCAATATGAAATGGACACTATACCTCACTTATCATTCCTTACTTTCTCCACAGTGCCCAAGCCAAGTGTGTGGCACATATTTGTTGAATAAGAAAAATGATTTGGGTGAATTCCATCTGAGGACAGCCATCAGGGGTCAGGTGGTCAGTGTCAGTTATAAAGCAGCAGGGTGAATATTACCTAGTTACCTGAGCAATTTATTCCTAATTAAATTTAGCAATAAAATAGCCCTCTCGGTTCTCTAATATGTAGAGTTCTATAGGCTTGAAGCTGCTCTTCCTGGCCTTGAATGTGATGTTGCCCTGGCCTTGGTTGTGTGTTTTTGAAGAACATTTCTTACCCTATCTTGTAATTATAGATAGAAATACATCATGGTATGTGCATGTTTATATACATATTTATACATATTCATGTTTAACTTATAAAGTGTCAGTTTAAGAATAGACCAACCAATCACAATTTTGCTTTTATTAAACCCTGGGAGTTTTTTCTCCTGATACATGCAACAAATAACTAACACGTGTCTTTGTGTGGGCAAATGCACATTCAATACAGGATATGCTTATTCAGAATGAGGTACAGACTATTTTTATATTTATTCAACATTTCTTCAGTTTCATATTTTTGGAAAGATTATTGATCTTTTTGTAATGCACATATACCAAGTTAATATATCCTAATTATTGCACATTTTATTATTAGAAGTTTAAAATATAATAATGTAAACAATGAAGAAAAGTCCTTGCTGGCTAACTTTTCCCCCCACAGTTTTTATGGAGGCCTCTCTCTAATCAGGATTTTGAGCCCTCCAACTGCTGAACTAGCAAACTGTTCATAAGTTACATATGGTACTAGCCGAAACTGCAGACTTTGCAATACTTTCCAAGAATTTCAGAAATCGCACAAAAGGAAACATTAAGTGTATCCAGTAGTAAAGGTATGATGAGGAAGACACATTCAATGGCAGAGTAAATTAGTTCAGAAAAAGAGCAGCACAGGCAACCAAGATAACCAGTGTTACCACATTACCGAGAAAGGTATTGAAAAATCCTGGCCTCCGTCTTTGCTAGAGATAAACTCATCACTTCACAGCTCAAACCATCCAAAATAGAAAATGTTTGATTCTTACTCTCTCACAAATGGGTGAAATAACAAACCAAGTAAAGGAAGCATTTTTTACAATGGTCAAAAAAGCCACCTTCTACGGTCCCTCACCCACTCCTCTCAGAAATCCTTCAAACCAATCACGATCTCCGTAATAGCTTTGGACCAACAACTTAGCAAACTAATGAAAGTAACTTCTGACTCGGAAGCATTTCTTTCCATTTGGAAATATTGAAGTCAAGGACTTTTTCTTTGAAAAAATATAGAAGGCAAATAATAATGTCATAAGTAAGTGATGTGAATTAATAAAATAGCATCCTGATGACGAAGAGGAAAGATGCATGCCTGGCTTTGCCAGGCCCTATTCAGCAAGGGCCTTTTTGGAAGTTGGGAATGATTGGATTGGCCAGAGTCCACTTTGTTGTGCATGGAGCTTCCTGCTGGCTGGCCTGACATAGGATGTTATTAAGCAGTTTGGGCTGGGGCATTATTATTCTCCATGAAGAATTTAAAGAAGATCTTGAGCCTATTGCAAGAGGAGTCATGCTGTGACATGCAGTATAAAAATATCATCAGTCTTATGCCACTGGCACATTCAAGCACCTAGTGGGATAAGCCAGGCACCAATGTTCAAGGTTTTATATAAGGTAACAGCTGCTTTGGTCAGACAGTTAATTAAATATGTTAATTTCCCATACAACCAACAGTAGCGACAACAGTTCGAAGAGAGATTTTATGACATTTCTGGGTTCCCTCCTATACCCAGGAGAGTGGCTTGTGCCCACATCATCTCCTAGTCTCCTTTGTGCAGTAATGCTGTTTTTCCCCTTTGGAAATAGCCCTGTTCTATGACACTGCAAATATTGTACATGCTTTGGTAGCACACTAACCACTGCCAATTGTCACCACTCCAGTCCTGAAAGGCTATTTGGGTCTGATCCCATGCTAGTGTTTGGTTAGTCAGTAAATATCACAAATCATACTGAAGAGGGGGAATGGGCTTTTTCTCCATTTGTGTCATTCTGGCTTGGCATTTATATTTTATCTTTGTGGAACTGATAGAGCACAGATTGTAAATCACATAAGAGCAATGACTAGCTTCCATCCTAGGCATGAGGTTGCACCAAAAGATTGTTCTAGACAGTGTTATGAGTTAATCATATGGAGTGCACACATCTGAGAATACATTGTTTAAACATAATAATATGCAAATGTGCTTTCTGGCAATATGTGGCACTGTGAAAGGAAGAAAATGTTCTCACTTAATTCATGAAAAGAAGCAATCACAATATCTAGGAGTTATAACTGTGACATGGAACCATATATAATATTTTTGTGTCATACAGGAATCTTTGAGGATTGCAAAGGAGATGGCAGTCTGATTGTGATAATGCAACTGATTTTATGCACCTAAATGAAAGTTTTCAGAGAACACTGCTGAAGAAGAGTTGCAACAGGTCAAGTGTTAGTGACTGGCATTTTGATGGAGATATTTATCAGTCTACAAGTTTCTCAGGGAACTTCAAAAAGCTCATGCTTGTTGATTAGGTTATCATCAGTAGAATAACTCTATTCTCCTGTCTAATGTCAATTTTTTTTTTTTTTTAGGAGACGTGATTTTTGTATAGCACATATATTTTCATATTGCTTAAAGATATCTACAATCTATATCATTAAATCTGAATGCAAAGTGATATGGTAGGAAAGACTAATGAACCAGAATTTCTATCACAGTTGCTAGGTTGTCTCTATTTTCTTATTTGTAAAATGAGGGGCTTGTGGAAATGAACTTCGAGATCACATCCTGGTCAGATTTTCTATTTGAAGAAATAAGATAAAATCAAAGCATTCTGACCTATGACAAACCAGCTGGTGATTTTGAACTCAACTACTCTGAGTCTCAAACTTCTATGTTTCTAAGGCCGTAATACATGTGAATACGGTTAGTGAATTACAAAATGCTCTAAAAGTTATTAATGAGATTCTTTGTTTCTAGATTCATAGTTCATTCTTTCAATAAATTATACAATTTTGTTTATTTAAAAATCTCAGAACAATAGTGTTATTGGTATAATTCACTCTAAGTCCAAAGACCAGAAGTTCTGATGTCCAAGGTCAGAAAAAGATGGATGTCCCAGATTAAGAAGACAGAATTTGCTCTTCATCTTCTTGTCTGTTTCAGGCTCCAATGGATTGGATGATGCCTGCCCACATGGGTGGGGGCAGATTGCTTTACTCAGTTTACTGAATCAAATGCTAATCTGTTCCAGAAACACCCACACAGACACACCCACAAATAGTATTTTACCAGCTGTCTGGGTATCCTTCCTAAACACAAGATTAACCATCACACATAACTATTAACTTATCTTCCTTCTCCTAATGTCATTAAGGGGATCAGTGAGAAATCCATTAGGGGACAGTAAACATCACAGAGTTGAGGAAGATTTTCAGGGCAAGTGAGGAGAGAAAAATCTGACATCTAGTTGTTTAAATTTGATTTTTAATCTCTAGGTCCATTGTAGTTTCCTCCTGAGGGAACAAATGTAGATTCGAATTGTGACTACAGAATACATAAAATATCTTACTGGTTGGGAGAGGGAGAAGGGGGCTGATTCTGGAAATTATAGAATGGTTGATATGAAACTGTCTACTCTTTTCTGAATAGGCAGCTGGAGGATGGGAGGGCAGCCAGCAGTTTCCCAGGGACAATGTTGGTGTATTAGTGAGGGTTCTCCAGAGAAGCAGAATCAACAGGAGATACAGATATCTTATATATCTATCTCAAGAGATTATACAATGTTGGCTCACACAATTATGGAAGCTGAGAAGTCCCAAGGTCTGCCAACTGCAAGCTGGAGACCCAGGAAAGCTGGTGATATGGTTCAAAGGCCTGAGGGACTGAGAATCAATGGTATAGATTCCAGTCCAGGTCTGAAGACCTGAGACCAGGAGCACCAAGAGCAGGAGAAGATTGATGTCCCAACTCATCCCAACTGATAATTGACTCATCAGTCAATTATCTTGCCCTATCAGTCAGGTAATTCAAACTTTCTCCACCTTTTTGTTCTATGCAGGTCCTTAACAGCTTGGATGATGCCCACGTGCATTGGAAAGGGCCATCTGTTCTACAAAGTCCACCAATTCAAATGCTAATCTTTTCCAGAAACACCCTCACAGACACAGAAATATTTCACAACTATCTAGGCATCCCTTAGCCAGTCAAGTTGACACATAAAATTAACCATCTCAGCTGGGCATATGGATCCCAGGTCTGATGACAATACAAAGCATTGTTTGGGATTTCCATGTCCGTACCGAGGTAACCAAGGTTGAGCTGGTTTTCCAAAGGCAAACATACCCAAGGAAATGAAGAGTAAAACAGCAAAGGTTCCACAGCAGCCAAACAATGTGACTTCAGTTCATGAGTAAGAATTTGTACAGTCAGAGTTGAAATGTTTCCTTAGGCTTTCTAGATAGTGACTGTTGTCTCAGGTGTAGGTCTCTAAGAAGACAGTTAAAAGAGTGGATTTGCTCTTGTGGATTCACTAACAAAGCTTTATGATCCATTCACCTCATTTACATTTGAGATATTGTTAGGGAAATGCCACACAAAGCTTTCCTTGAGTTCAATCTGACATTGCACACTATCTCACAGATTTGAAATTAACATAACCCTTATATGGAAAAAGTTTGGAGTAAATAAGGTGGGGATTAAAATTCAGTCATTTCCCTATCCTTTTATCTGCTTTCACCTCAAATTTTTTTAATATGTAAGGAAAGTAGCTTTATATATATTATCTATTACGAACTTTACATCAATTTTATAAGGAAAGTTACTTTCCTTACAGGGAAAGAACATTTTAACAGATGAAGGACCCTAGACTTAAAGTTATCAAGTGACTTTCCCAAGGTCACCCAGCCAGGGAATGACTGAGGATTCCTACTCAAGATTATTTGACTTCAAGTTGAGATCTTAACATTCCACCTCCCAATTTTCAAAATCTGAAGCTGGAAAACTCAGCAAAGGGTACTTGGCAGGAAGTGGGTCAAATAAAATTATTACTACATTAGAATGGAGTCTTAGACATAATTAATCCAACATCTTCTTATTACTCTTGTGGAATAGGGGAAGTATATATCAGGGCTCTCCCGAGAACAAGCAAACCAAAGAGAAAAGGGTAATGAACTTGGAGAGAGGTCTCCAGTGAGGAGCTAAAGAACTCTTTCATCCCAATTTACTAATTTAAAAAGATTGATTAGTTGTAGTTCCCCATTACACTTGAATAGTGTTTTATAGTTTAGTTCCCCATTATACTTGAACATTGTTTTATAGCTTATAGAGTATTTTATAATAGGTTTCCTTATTTGATTTGGTCCCTATAGAAGCTCTATTTTATAGTGAGGGGGATATTATAATCTCAATTTTATAGATTAAAGAAACCTAAGATTTTAATTACAAAACTATCTTGAAATGGCATAACTAGTAGATCTAGATCTAAACACAAGTGTCTTATTTGTTTTTTTGGTTTGCGTTTAAATGCAAATGCAGTGTTCTTTCTAACCACATTATCCCTTTTGAGATAACACATAGTTACCAAATGCATATGTAATAAATACTAAAAAAAATGTTTGATAAATTTAGGATTATCTTAAAAGTGTTGAATTCAAGTCAGAAACAATGGAAATGAAATGCAATACAAGTAAATGTAAAGACAGCATTTAGATTTAAAAAGGATTCGTCTGAATTGAGGAAATTTCCTTGTCACAAGCTTGCCATGTATCAACAGTAAAATAGAATTTTTCAGAAATTGTTAATGAAAGCAAGGTAGGATTAGGAGAAACATATTGTTCTGAGGAATGGGAGTGACAACTTTGTTTTCTCTGAATTTGTCAGAATGATGCTAAAAGCTTGGCCTCTCTGTACATCGGTGCCAACTCAAATCTTGGAGACAGAGTTTTGGGTGAAGTAGAAAAGGATAGTTTTATTACTTTGCCAGGCAAAGGGGGGACACTGCAGGCTCCTGCCTCGAAAAACTGTGTCCCAACCCCAGAGGATTTGATGGGGGGTTTTATAACAATGGTTCAAGGCTGGGATCTCTGACAAGACTAGGGTATGTGTGCAGGGCTTGCACTCCTTTAATTGGTCTGAGGTGGTCTGTCTCCTAAACTCGATGAGCTTCTCTGGTCACTTTAATCTTGCCTCAGGTGGTTTCCTGGTTGCTCATCCCTTGATTACCAACTGTTTGAATCTGCCCTTTGGAACTCAGGGAAGATCATGGAGGTTGTAGTCTTGCCTACAAGAAATATGGGACAAAAAAGGCCTCCGTGCCTGGGAGCCCCACAGGGCTTCTCTCAGTTTCAAAAACACAGCGGAAGCTTTGAGTTCAGTAATTGATAGGACATTTAAAAGGGATATTGGCAAGCAGAAGTTCAGAGGAGGTGATGGGGTAGAGAGATGGGGTCAGGAAATGCATTCGTCTCTTGGGCGAGGCAACTAAGGGCATTGCCCAGCACAGTGCAGAGTTCTAAACAGAGTTCTAAGCATCTGAAAACTAGCACTTTCTTTTATACTCAGAATGACCTTAAACACTAGGAAGTAGAATTATTTCCATTTCAAGAGATGAGGAAAGTAAAAAGTGATCACTCCAATACTCAGAGTAATAAGCTAGAAAGCAGTTTATTTGCCATGAAGAAGTTAAGGGTGCACTGGTATAAGTAAACAATTATGCTAGAGAAATCCTAACATCACATAAGGTCCTAGAGTTGTTTGCTGATGTTCTTTTATTAATCCCTATACTTCTTGGGTCTCAAAATTCAACTGAAGTTGAAGTTTATTTACCTTAGCATAAATATGAATAATGATATTAATATAAATATACAATATGTAATATATTATATTATAAATAACATAATAAAGATAACTATAAATTTAATTGGCTCTCAACCAGATTTATCTGTCATAAAATTTTTAGAGAAACCTATATTTCAGCACGTTAAGTGTTTTTTCTATTTTATTACTTGAAATAACTGAATACTTTCTTAGCTATTACTCTGTTTTGCTATTTTTTCCCCCAATTTTTGATTATTTTAATTTTAAAGCTTGAACCATTAGGTAAATAAAAACAAGAAACTAATACTAGAGAAAGAGTTCTATCAATCACTGCTCTGACACCAATTCTCTGACACCAATCAGGTGTTCTTCAATTTAATTCAGTTCTGACACTAACTACTTGTACCTGATTCCACAAGTTAAAGACACAGTTCTCCACAAGACTACCTTCGGTTCAGATGACAGCTACAAGTCTCTGGGGCCACCTGTACTTCTGGCTCACCAGCTATAAATCTGGGGTTCCTACAATCCCCTCAAGTTTGATAATTTCCTAGAACAACTCAGGACTCACTGAAAGCACTACACCTATGATTACAGTTTTATTATAAAGAACTAAGACCCCCAACAAATGGAAGATATTAGCATTCTTCATTTCAGAGAAGACCACCTGAGGCCACCTGAGATTAAAGGAAGCAGAGAAGCTCATTAGGAGGAGACTACCTGAGACCAGAATAAAGGAGTGCAGGCCCTGTGCACACCCTAACACTTATCAGCAACCCCACCCTCCTTGAACCTCTGCTATAAAACTCATCATCAAATCCTCCCAGGTTGGGACACACAGTTTTTGAGGCAGGAGCCTGTTGTGACCCCTTCGCCTGGCAAAGCAATAAAGCTATTCTTTACTACTTGACTCAAAATTCTGTCTCTGAGATTCGACTCGGCATTGGTGCACAGAGGCTGAGTTTTTGGCTTCAGTTATGCTAAGTTAAGAAATAATTGGTCACACTGGAGTGAATCTAAGTTGCAGGACTGGAAGTTGTTTGCAATTTCTTTCCCTTCTCTTTTGCAAATGAAGCACTGGCTTTAAGTTTTCTCTTCACTAAAAAGCATTTCACTGATTTTTTTTTTATATGTTTTACTTTTTTATAAATTTACTTATTTTTGGCTGCGTTGGGTCTTTGTTGCTGCACGCAGGCTTTCTCTAGTTGTAGTGAGCGGGGGCTATTCTTTGTTGCGGTGTGCGGGCTTCTCGTTGTGGTGGTTTGTCTTTGTTGAGGAGCACAGGCTCTAGGCACGCGGGCTTCAGTAGGTGTGGCATGTGGGCTCAGCAGTTGTGGCTCGCGGGCTCTAGAGCACAGGCTCGGTAGTTGTGGTGCACGGGCTTAGTTGCTCCGCGGCATGTGGGATCTTCCCAGACCAGGGCTTGAACCCGCGTCCCCTGCATTGACAGCGGATTCTTAACCACTACACCACCAGGGAAGTCCCTCAGTGTGATATTTTAATTAAGTAGCTCTGTTTAGCCAACAACTCTGAGGCTTTTCATGGGGTTTTATTTTTTGTCTAAATACATCTCTGGGAGCAAAGGTATATTATCATTTATGTCAGGAAGTGACATGATCTTCGTACTTGTTAATCCATAAAAATAAGGATATGTCTATCACAGGCAGAGAAAATGAAAGGGTGGGGAAAGAAACAAGGCATAGCAGCAGGGTTTCTGTGTGTGCCTGGCAGAGCAGGAGAAAATGAGGATACTGGTTTAGTTTTCATTCTATTCATCACTGACGTTGTGGAGATAATTGGGTGTTGTAGTTTCTTTCACTCAATATAATGCACGTGAACTTTTGAAGGTTTATAGTTTACCTTAGATTTTGTGGCATCATTTATAGAAACTTTAGAACAATTCTGAAGTCTAAAGGGAATGAAATCCCAGAAAATTGGAGTGCTCTGTTGGATGGAATACATCCGAGTTTCAATGCAAATGCTGAAATGACAGGTAGAGAGAGGAGAATTATTGTGTCTGTTCATAGTTCCTGAAATGACATCCCTTGGATAAATCTCCCTGCCAGGGGAGAAACAGACTATCTGGTATTTTGACAAGGAAAAGTTTATAAACACTAGAGAAAACTTGGACCTTCGACAAAGAAGAGCTTATGAGAGGGGGCAGGGACAAGAGTCAGACGAAGAATGTCTGGAGCAAAAGAAGCCAATACTGAACAACACTGCTGAAAAATCTAATGATGTGAGTTTTAGTTGCAGAGAAGGCTGAGTAGCAGTTTGGGGGCATCTTTTACTTATTTTTCTTATCATGCCATTAAAAAAAAGAAATGGAGTTGCTAATAAAGAGCATTCTGAATCATTTCTAATTAAGTTGAGACAGAGAAAGAAAATGTATATCTTTTCCTTTAAGTCTCTCAGGAATAAAAGATGTTCACACCCACAAAATGGACCCGAGTGATTTAAGCTACCCACCCAGCTGTAGAGTTTCTGTAGCTGTTGCTCATTCTTTGAGGGAGGAAGAAGGTCGGGGTCTGAGGATCCTACTTGAGCCTCAGGGAGGCTCCAGAAGAGGGAGACAAAGCTACCTCGCCACACTCGTAGTATCTTATATTGACAAGTTCTCACTGAATTTGCTACATATACTTCTGTGTGGCCATAGCTACCGTAAAGGATCCATTACTCATTAAATAAGTGATGAATATACTCAAAAATTGCAGCCACATGGGCTGCACAAATGCATTTTCATATTATTAAGATGTTGCCAACTTGCAACTCTTCGAAATCTGAGTAAATGTTTTGACAAGAGGAGACAGCAAGGACAAATAAGAAGTAGCGGTCTTAAAGAAATTCAGCCCCACTTCTAACAGCTTTAAAGTCTTAAGAGTGTTTTCGCTGGGGCAGTACCAGATAAATTGCTCTTATATGTGCATGCAAGAGGCTAAAATTCTTTTGAAAGTTTATAATTTCTCATGGGAAAACACAACATAAAAGTTACTTTTACTCATAGAAAAACAAAACCATATTTTCCTGTCAACCTTTGCTGTTGGGAATTTCAAACTTTTTGCATTTTTTTCCTGTGATTCTTAGCTGGCCCAAGGGACAGGCGTTTACAACATAATTTACTTTCAACGTGTCTCTGTAAATCATTGTAATACTCTCTATTGCTTGTGGAAAGGGAAAAAAAAAAAGCTCCCAATGGGGCTCCTTGTCCCACTTTCCCAAGACTCCACCAGCCCAAACACGAACAGAAACTTGCCCTTTTAATGTCCAACCTCAAAGACAAAAGGCACAAAAAGGAAACACTGCACAGTAAATACAGGTAAAGTTAGAACTATGGGCAGGCTTTCAGGGAAAATATTACACTTTAAGATTAATTGGGAGAGGGAGATTTGCCCTAGGTGATGTGGAAAGTTTAGAAATGCTCAAGTTATTCTAGAGTAGGTGGGCTGCCCTCAGCCAAATGACTTGAGATCTTTTTTCATAAAAATCCTAACCTGTAGCATACATTTGCCAAGCTATTAATATCAAGGATCATTCAGTTTTACATGAGAATTTGAAGACTTATACACTGGTTGAAACTTCCCCTTTTAGAACCTTAATGGGAATTTTTTTAGCTATTTCACAGTGTGTAAATTTGAATGTAGGTCAGATGAGGAAGAAAAATAGGGCATATCCAGGCCCAAAGAATAACCTGAAAAATAATATGTCAGAGCAAAGAATGGTAAGGTGCAAAATTAAACAGATGATTAAAAGTGTCTTAAGCAATCTGAGATTTGAAGACAGAACCTGATAAATTAGCACTACTCTATATAGACCATTTGAGCTCAAATTCAGGCTACTAGTGAGCCTGGTTCCTCCACAAGCTGCAGATTAAGGAGTTAACATATCATGTTAACCTGCTTCTGCTAACTGTCTGTAACAGGAAATGTAACCCAGGTGGGTTTGATATTCACAAGATTAAAGCGTATGTGTACCATCAAATGGTCACCACATTAAAGCTGTTTTAATGAGGACTTGGGAGATAATGAATGAATGTCGCTAATTCACTACAGAGAAGACAGCCTGACCTCCTTCTGACCTCTTTGCCGCCAGGTATCTTAAACAACATATTAGTTTTGCTTAAAGCCAAAATGGGACGGTCTGTAAGATAAGAACAAGCCAAATGCTTAGGAGAATGACTTTTGCTAGTGTTAAAGCCAGAAAAAAAAAAAAATCTTCTCCCTAGAGTCCTTATAAAAAGAACACTGTGTAACAGGATGAAAATCATCCTGACACCTTTATCTCTGACACAGCGCTCAGCTACATCGGGCTGTTTCCTGTAGTGCCCCTCAGTACTGTCCAGTGACATCATGCCAGGAAAATACCACTAGGTAAAGGCATGGGGGGAGGACTATTATTTAAGGAAATAACTCTCTACTGGTTTAACTTAATCCTGAGTAAAATTTAGAGGATTTAGAGGGACTGCTTATCTTTCAGGTAAGCCTTCATAAATATCAAGCTTTTGATAGATTTAAGACAGCAGCATATTAGAGATTGTACTTGCTTGAAAATACTCAGGGCACAGCCAATTTATTGTGATCCCGCTTGGTTTTCCAGGGAGCAGGAATAAGGTAGCAACTGAGGACCCAGTGATAGTTTTTCCCAAATAAAAGACAGCTTGTCTTCTGCTAAGAGGTGAACCAAAGGAGTAGCTATGATTAGGGAAGAAGGGACAGACTGGAAATACTCTAGTGCCTATTTTAGTCATTGAGTACAAACACTGTCAAATAAAGTAAAATTAATACAAGTGTGAATTCATTTTAAGACTTGACCAATACATACAGTGAGGAAGTACTTTCAGCTACAGTGGTTTCAGTTTTTGTTTTTGTTTTTTTTTTCTGGAAGAGAAAAACATGTTGGATAGAATAGATGGAGTTCATATGAATCTTGTATTGGAGTATTTTCTCCTAAATAAGCTTATCAAGAAAGCTTCCAAAGGCATTAAATGTATATTGTGGTTTGTCTATATGGGCAAAGCCTCAGCTTTTAAAGGCTATCTTTAGTTTAAAATACTGAAGAAAACTTAAGTGAGAGGGAAAAGTCCTCAAAATTATTTTCCAGGCCAGATTTATTTTGGCAGTCACACTCAGGAAACTATGTAGTGTACCAAGTTTTGAGAATTGTATTTGGACACTAATGCATAACTGCAGTCATCAGTTTACTGACAACCATCTGCTTGGACACTGCTCCCACGTTCTAATAAGTAATGTAAAATTAAAATGGCAACAGACAATTTCAGCAGCAAAAGTAAAAATGGTAATTGCAACCTTGAATTCATACAAAGAGTTATGAATAAAATAGTGATCCTGTTTCATCGTTATTCAAACACATTTAGGTAAAGCGTGCTAATTCTTTCCATTACAACCAAGATCCTTGAAAGAATAATCTATGTTCATCTTTGCTTCTTTATCTGTTTCACTTCACTACACACAGCTGCTTTGTTTTGTCGGTGCCTTGAAAACCTAGTTTTCAAGTCAAGGTTTTCTGTTATCATCTTACTTTATCTGAGCCATTTGATGTTACGGAGGTAAAATAATGACTTAATAAATGTTGGGCACCCTTTACACTCTTTGGTGTTTTCTTACGCCAGATTCCATCTGTATCCCAATGGCTCCTCAACACTCACTTCAAGCCTAGACTTGCAAGAGATACAGACCTGCATAATCAATGACCTATGAGATATTTTCTTTTAAATGTTTCATAGACATAGTTAAATAAAAATGTTCAAAACAAAACATACTTTTGCCTTACCATCCAGCCCTATACAACATTCACCAAACCTGTTCTTCTGCTTAGTTTCGTCAAAATCTCAGAGAAAAACACCATCTACCCAGCTGCCCATTTCAAAAACCTAGACTCATTGTTGATTTCTCCTTCTCTTTTCTTTTTCATAAACCAATTAGTCACAGTGTCCTGCACATTAGGTTAAAGTGAATGAAAATGCAATATAAACTTGTTTAAGAAAAATGATTAAGAAAGAAAAAACATTGGCTCATTTTCCTGAAAAGTTCAGTCCCAACTGACTCTATGGCTTACATTCTCAGGAGTCTTTCCGTCTCTTAGCTCTGCTTCTGTGTTGTTTCCACTTCTGGTAGGTTCTCCAGTTAGGGTGGCCAGATGGTTCCTGACAGCTCTAGACTCATGGTCCATTCTCTCAGCAATTCCAGCTGAAAAAATGTGCCCCTTCCTCAAAAGTTTTACAGAATCTGAGAATCTAATCTTACTGTCTCCTTGTCTCCGTTTGGCCTCAATTAAATCAAGTGCTTATCCCTGATCCAAACAGCGTGGGTAGGAGGAGGCAGCAATCTGATTGGCCAGTCTGAATTACAGTCCACACCTGGAATAGGCCTGCGGTCAACACCACTGACAGCACAAGAATGAAAATTGTGAAGTGTTAATAGCACAGAAATTGGGGTGCTTTTCCAACAAAGTGGATGCCAGCAGGATATTCCAAGAATATGCATTTTTCCTTTTTCCTAAACATGACCAAATTTTAGAAAAATAAAAATAAAAGGGTGAGTGTATTAAACTATAACCTTGATATAATGTTAATGATACAGTGGGAATTGGTGAAAAGTAGGCATATTTTGGAAGTCATCTTGGTTCCCTTGGAGAGTTTCTGTCTGTGTTTATCTCCTGAGTATGCAGCAATTTTTTTATGTAGGGCAAGACTTAATGGTTTTACTCTTTCAACGTGAGTTCTGGATTTTAAAAATAATTAATTTAGATTTTCCTAACTTAAGTAGTAGGATAATAATTCAAGAGAGAGACTGAAAATAAGAGGAGAAAGTGTGTTTTAGTTTGAGGAAAAAACTCAGGATTGACTTAAATCATGGACATTAAGTACATAAAATTTTTTCATACTAATTTTACCCACCAGCTGTTCTTTTCCACTGCAAATTAAACAAAGAGAAAAGCTTGATTTGCAGAAAGAGGATTGAGATTAGTCATAAGGAGTCTGAGGCTTCCATGCATATTGAACACACCTGTCTCGAGAGCCCGACCCTCAGGTAGTTGTGGGCTGGAGTCCTGCTGGGCTTGCTGCAATAGCCTAGTGGTGGCTTTTTACCTCATGTTCCTCTCTGATCTTTTCTGATGAAGGAAGCAGAAAAGCTCTGAGTTGGGTGCTAAAAATGCATTCACCATGGGAAGGAAGGAATGCCTTTCTCTTCTGCTACATTTCTATTAAGCTGGGAAAGATGCTATCCGTCCAGAGTAGCTTACACCAGTTTCTCGAAATTCAGGAATGGGAAACAGCGGGAGGGCTTGTTAAAAAACAAGTGGCTGGGCCTCCCCCCGCAGAGATTCTGATTCAGTAGGTCTGGAGCGGGCTTGGGAATTTTCATTTCTAAAAAATTCCCAGGTGTTGCTGAAGCGGTCGCTCCAGGCACCCCACTTTGAGAATCACTAGCTTCGACGTTGCCCTGTTGTGGTAAAAAAGATTCGGGGATTCTTTTAGAATTAGGTGAGTCAGAAATGCAAGTGCCCAGATAGTTCCATACAATTAAGGAATTAATTGTAAGCCTCTATGAGCGGTGTTTTCTTAGAATCTTTTTGATAAAACTGGGCTCATATAGATAAGTTTCCTCACTTTTTCTTAAAGTTTTAGGGGACTGGAAATCTTACTTTTCGAGAACTCTGGCTTGTGACCTTTTCCCCAGTGATTGAGTATTTTCCTAATGGCTAAACTCCACTCTCCTATACTTTCTCCAGCCAACACATATCCCATCCTCAACTGAAAAGCATAGGCCTAATCAGAATTTCACAGAATAAGGCCTGGGTCTTTATATTCTTATAAGACTTAATACCCAGGAAAGTAAAGTGCCCAAATGGCTAAATGCTTTTCCATGGGGTCCTTGTGGTTTAGTGTAACACATCCAGCAACAGTATTATACACAGATTCAAAAGTGCTGCATCTTAAGCAACTGAGTTGGAAGTGGAGACAGGTGCTCTGGAAAACTAAGTTTTTCTGAAAACTGGTTCTAGTTGTGAAGAAGATACTACAATCAAAGAGTCATACAAGGAATCTGAATACTATTGTTCCATGACTTGTGAGCCTGTGATCAAAGCAGTATTTCTAAATGGACATTTTATAGAAAAGGTGATAAGTGTGCATGAATAATAAAATTATGAGTAAATTAGATATATCCATGAGAAAACAAATTCTCTAAGTGAACTCTCTCTTTCTCTTGAATGAACTGGCTCCTTGGCTACCTTGAATAGTTCACTTATGAACAACTCAGGGTAGGTCCCAAATTCTAAGACATGTAACCATAGTATGAATTCTAGTTAAATTTGAGAAAAAGTGGGAACCCTTCTGCTTTAAGTCGGTAAAATTCTTCCCTTACTCTTTTTATCTGATGTGCAGTGGTTAGACTTTTGCCAAGGTTGCAGAGGACAAGAGACCCTTGAGTGATTTAACCTATTGTTTTCTTATTTTCACATCCCCCAACCTTAGAGATTCCAGGGCCTCAGTTTATTGATAACACTTTAGTGTTGGCAGAAGAGTTTGGAACTCACTTGTTTATATTGGCATAAAGAGATATCCCTCTGCCCATTTTATGTATGTGGAAATTAAGGCTCTGAAAAAAATCACTGAGATAATGCATGTAAAGCTGTCATTTTAGGGCCCGTCCCATAGTAAGCTGTTATTATGCATAGGGCAGAGGACTTCTTTTCAGGAATTTATACAGATTGGACTTGTAAATAATCCATGGCAATGTATTCTATAACAGAGTTAGCAAATGGGACAGAGAGAAGAGAGCAACCAACTCAGTGTGGAGAGGATACAGAAAGGTCCTCAAAAGAGGACTCGTGAAGCCTGTGTAGGGGTTCAGCACATGGTTGAAACACCATGCTTATTGAATGCATTTGTAAAAACATAGACAATTTCACCATGAAATGTAGATCAAACGATATGTCATTCTGAAGCAATATAAACAGATAGATTTGATCACAACTACTTTTTTTTTTTTTCTGGTTGAATTATAATGTGTAGTCAATAATTCCCAAAGGTGGTGATTCATCAAAATAATAGAGGAGCTGCTAATAAACACAAACTGAGATACTTTGAAAATTCCAATTCAATTTCATAGATAAGAACAAGGGTGGGGTAGAGTAGCACAGGGAACCATAGTTTTACAAAGTTCCCAGGTATTTCTGGTTATCAGCAAAGTCCGGAAACCATTGGTTTAATACAGCTGTTCTACTCCCTGGCTGAACATTTGAACAACCTGAGGCCCTTTTAAAGCTACCCAGACCTAAGCCCCACCCTACTTAGCCCTATTTTATTTTTTCTTAATTCTCCAGGTAATTGTAATATGTAGCCAAGGTTGAGAGCCACTAATTGAAGCTGATGAATATATTGCACTTAGCAAAAGGAAGGAGGGAAGGGAATAAAACAGTTGTTGGAAATAACAAGACACTCTTACGGAGGTTTTCTTATGAATTATAAGTACTTTGAATCTACTTTTGCTACTATTGTTTTACCCCTCTCCCAACCGCCAAATCTCATAAGGACAGAGAGGAAGGCAGATATTACTTTTGATGCTATCTTCCACCAAGCAATTCAACCAGAAATGTTTCTTTCAGTGAGTGCTTGCAGCGAGAAGAAATGAAGATGCATTCTCCGTAGCCTCCCAGTCTAAAATAAAGCACAGTCTCTGTTCTTTTGATCAGAAGTGGCATAGTTTACCATTCCTTTTACCCTACAAATTACAGTGTGTGGGCAATTGTTCAAAGTGTGGGCAATCCTGATTTTCAGTGATGTCAAAAGCACATTTTTGGGAAAATATCTAAAATTTTGGGATTCCCGTTTGAATGGAACTTGTCAAATTCACTTAAAGACAAAGAAAAAGAAAGACAGTCAAGGTGAGAGATTAATCAAGTAATCATTGTTCTTTCAGATTGCAAGTTTGAAACTCAAGTGGATGGCATATTTTGGGAGGGTTCATAATTCACTTATGGAAGACATTTCTATTTTAACCATTGAGGACGGGTCTTCAGGTGAGGTGGGTCCTTGATGAGTCCTTATTTGGGCTGGTCTCAGGTAGGATGAATGCATTAATGCTTTCCTTCAGTTTAGATGTTCGTGGTTCTGTTTTTTGGCACATAGAGACTCTTAAAGGCTTTGAATAAGAAAAAAAATAGATATTCTATTTAAGGTTGTTAAGATCATTGAATTAAGTTGGTGGTTCAAACGCTACCATGAAATAAAAATGTGAAAAGTTGTTTTCATAAAGGTTTATCTTCTGTAATTCTGAAGAGCTGAAAAAATAAATTCATAAGTAGATGTAAGTGATAGAATGGCAAAGTTTTAATATTTATGGTGTAGTAATGTTGGTGACACTATTTCCAAAGTGAATAATATATTTAAGATTAAAGTTAAGCAATATTCCATCAATCTGTTATCAAACTAGTATAATTCTTTCTTCCCTTTTTTGGAACAAATTTGCCACTGGTTTGTCCCTGGCAGTTAGCTAACAGAGCTTCAAAGTTAGAGAACCAGTGAAGTGTGTGTGTGTGTGTGTGTGTGTGTGTGTGTGTGTGTGTGTGTATGGGGGGTGGGGTGTATGAATTAACTATATATGTATTTATGCAAGGTATTTTTGTCTTTCCTGTAAGCATTCTTTTCTCCCTGTCTTCCTCTGTTTTGGAGAACTTGAATGTCTATCTTTATAGGTACAGCTGCACTATTTTAAACCAAGTAAAATCTGAGGTAGAATGACATTCCTTTGACTTTTGTCTGAACTTCATTTTGATGTTTCTGCTTAATGAGCATATACTTTTTTAAGCTTTAAAGCAAGGGAGGGGCTTCCCTGGTGGTGCAGTGGTTGAGAATCTGCCTGCCAATGCAGGGGACACGGGTTCGAGCCCCGGTCTGGGAAGATCCCACATGCCGCGGAGCAACTAGGCCCGTGAGCCACAACTACTGAGCATGCGCGTCTGGAGCCTGTGCTCCGCAACAAGAGAGGCCGCGACAGTGAGAGGCCCGCGCACCGCGATGAAGAGTGGCCCCAGCTTGCTGCAACTAGAGAAAGCCCTCGCACAGAAATGAAGACCCAACACAGCCATAAATAAATAAATAAATAAACCCAAAGTTTAAAAAAAAAAAGTTGTGCCATTAAAAAAAAAAAAAAAAAAGCAAGGGAATACTCTCGTTTGTGTTTTGCATTAAATGCCAGAAATCTTTTACACAGGTCATAGACTAAGCCCGAGTGTAAGCCATTAGTTACTAAGCAATCATATTTATATCATATATCATTTATTTATAATATATGAATGTTTTATGTTGTGTGGAGGTACTATAGCTGCTTCCTGGTTTATCTCTATGATTAAATTTCCTGCATGGTCTTGTAAAGTATGGAGCGTGACACAACTCAAATGAGCAGAAACAGTTACCTAAGTCATGAATCCTATCCCACCTCAACCCACTTATTCTAATACTTCTCTTCAAGGAGCTTCTTATATCCCATTAAATAATTAAAGAGAAGGGTTGATTTATTTTGCTTTCCTCTATCTATAATGACCTTAAAGGAGGAAGGCGAGAAGGGAAACAGAATGTCGATCCTGTTAGTAACTATACATAGTCTTTTACCGTGGTTTACTGGAGTAAGAAGAGAGAGAACTCAATTTTCTTCTTCCTTAGCAGGCCCCTTGGGGTGGGGAAAGCACTCCAGACTGGTCCTCAAAATCATCCCTGTGTTCTTAGCAGGTGCCAGACTGTTCTGACGTATTGCCCATATCCATATAGATGGATACCTAAGTATGTGTGTGCATGGGAGTGTGTCACATATAAATTAATTTGTCTTTATAGAGAAATCAAAGGCAGGTAAGACTTGGAAGGGAAATCAGAGCTTACTACCCTGTCTGGTGTGATCAACATTCTTCCTTCCAGAGAACACATAAATGCAAAAATCCTACCTGCCTCATATTATCCTAGAACTGAGAATCTTTCCAAGATTCAACATCATTCAGTATTCTAAATGTCGATTGGTTATTATTACCCTTTATGAAAATTTAAAATAATTAACAATATATGATTAGGCCATAGTATACTTGAATTTTGATAACACGTTTTTACCCTTTGTGTAATAATACCACCTGGATCCAGCTTGGACTTCATGGATTGCTATTGACTCTGTGTGTGTGTGTGTGTGTGTGTGTGTGTGTGTGTGTGTATGAGATAGAGAGAGAGAGATGGAGAGAGAATGAGAGAAAAAGTAATTTCACATGGCTGTTCTTGAGAATTGCTAAAACCACAGAGGAGGTTGCTTCCCTATAGATTCTTTTGCTTGCCTTTGCACATATCTAAGTTTGGTACATTTGGGGATCTTGCACTACTCTGGGTCTACCCAGGACTATAAACAGTCTTTACCCTGGTCATACCCTTCCCATAAAAAGGAAAAAAGAAAAAAGAAAGCATACTGTACTCACATGAATGTAGTTACAGTATAGGGGGTTGCTTCTTGCTTTGCTGTAAACTGATGGTTGAAATCTGTCTAACTGGAAACATTTCAATGCAAAGTAAGGTTTCCGAAAGCAAATCCACAGTACCTGATGCTTGGTGGGTAACATAATGACTGTGTTAGGTGAGGACGTTAGAAGGTGTGTATGTGTCGGCAAGCAGTTGGACAGCTCTTTCCAATTCTTCCAGACAGATTGGCTTCACTACAGTTTGAATGAATTTTTACAGTTTGAATGATTTTTTTAAGATAGGACAACACCACAGTCATACTTGTTTTGGCTGTCAGCAGTGCATGTCGGAGTCTGTCTTATTGTTGTAGCTTGTGTAAGTTGTATTAACATGGAGTGCAAGAATTAGGAGAGAACTAGGGAATAGATTTTGTAGTATTTCACAAGGTCTTCTGGAAGCCTTAGAAAGCTGAGAAAATACTCTTGTAAAACTTGTCCCCCTGACCCAAAACTTTCTATCCCCTTCTCAGTAAATTAAGCCATAGATTCTGAGCTAAGCCTGAGATTTCTCATTTTATTTTCAGCTTTTCAGATTTGCATAGTAAAATATCTGATTTGAACAATGAAAGACTAGGATGCAAGCTTCTTTAAGGAAAATGTGCTCTGGGTTTATTTCTTTGTTCGTTTGCTAGATTTATATAGCACCTTTGACCCAAGGTCTAGGTCACTTTCTTAGGTCAGGTCCTTCCCCACCTTTTTAAAATTGATCACTTGAGATGTAATCTATGAATCACCCCCCGTGACTTCCTCCAATCTCCCACTGGCATCGCGCACTGGCCGCTCATGTCAGAACCACAGAAAACTACAGCATGTCAGGTCTACGCAACGTCAGCTCTCGGCGGAGAAAGACATTCGTCAATGTCTTATTGCAACTGATGCCCTCCTTGGGAATTTTTTGTTGTAAAATTGTGGTCATGAGACTAATAAAAAAAATCTGCACATATACAAAAAGGGGCAATTGGTTGTTATTTTTCCCCTTTTTTATTTCCATCAGAGAATAAATATCTTAACAGAAAATGTACATTGTGTTACTTCTTTAAAGCTAGTGCTAAAAAGCACACACATCTTCAAGGAGACAACTGATTCAGTTGAAACCAAGTGAGAAAAAGCAAATCACGGGTCTGGGAAGAGAAGAGTGATAGACAAAGCCAGTTCAGGTTTACTTCTCAGGGCAAAGCTACTTTTCTGATGAGTAAGCTTTTTCTCCAAAGCCCCTCAGTTTAAAAAAGGGAAGGATGATGGAAACTGCCTTGGTTAATTGTCAGCTCACACCTATCTTTAATGAGTTTCCTAGAAGTTTATGGTTAAGTTACCCTGGTGACTCAGGTAGGGTTTCCATCAACTCCAGCTGAGGCTGTCAGAATAGGAAAATGGGGGTCCATTTTCTGATTAATGAAAATAATAATTATGTACAGATGAAAGCAAAGAGAGAAAGCAAAGAGCTTCCATGTTACTTTAAACAAAGAAGAGTTAAGGCCTTATCTTAAGTATGCATTGGCACCGCAATGCGAAATGGTCATGCAAAATTAATTTTTAATGTGTTCAATTTATATTAAAAATTTCTGCAAGTGTGTGAATTTTTTTTCCAAGGCTGGAGTGCTACTTCATTTACAATATTCCCTGAAGGTGTTTTTTTTTTAAAGAGACTCTTAAACTGAAGCCATTTTAAGGATTTTATGAGACATTATGTGAGCTTTCATATGCAAGTTAGTCGTTAAGTACCAGATATTATATTCTGTAATATGCTTAAGTGATATTAGAGGCTGTATATAGCCTGCAGTAATGGCTATTGCTGCTTTTTTAATTTATCAAGAAAATGTTGCTTAAATAAGGAGCAAATCAATGCTGGGTTGTACAAAATATAAATGTAAGGAAGTAACAGTATTTTTTATATACTTGTTTCTTCTAGCTTCATTAAAAGGGAAAAATACAACCTACTTTCAGGGCTTATATTGACAGAAATTGTCAAAAATAAAATAAAATAAAATAGCATATTTAGAATTAGAGAGCTGCTAAGAATACACAGAATGACATTGAACAATTGATACCCATTGCTACTCAGTGCCTCGTGATGGATATAAAGACGAATTTTACGCCCATGATAATTGTTTTTTGTATGCTGTCTGGCATTCAGACAGAGTAAAATCTCTTACTTGGATTTTGACCAGTTAAGACTTTGACTATTTTTCCTACAAAGGGAAATATTTATATTAAGCTGAATTCATTGGTCAAGCTTTGAAAAGCATGGATAAAGCCCCCACCTGATGAGTGGAATTGACTTAAAAAAAATTAAAGAGAGATTCTTGTGCAAAGCTCCTCCCACTCTGCAACTTAGTCACCACCACTGCCACCACCTATTTCTAAATGTTGATAATTCTGTGTATGTCTAAACAGTTTTTTAACATTGTCCTGAATTAAAGTTTTCATTTGGCAAGAAATAAGACATGACCAGTTATTGACAAGCTATGTATTGTATCCAGGGGCTTTTCATTATGGAAATAGGACTGAGACTAAAAATAAATCTCTTCTCGTTTAAAAAAAAAATCTCAAAATAGTGAAAAGCCCTAAGCAAAACGAAGATTCCCTCAGTTTGGCAGTAAGAAATTTATTTTATACTTACATTTTAATATTAAAATAAAATGATTCCTTAGCTGAGGTTATTCCCTTGAACATTTTCTCCCATTATGGGCATTATCACCATACACTTACATATATATTTTGGGCTTCTTAAATAGTATCTTAAATACCATCAGTGTGCCGTGGCAGATTCACACTTTGAGCTCACATTTCTCAGAATACAAAAAAAAATAAGTTCAATTGTGTTTCCTTGACACTGTGTTTTGTAAGACAAATAACAAAATATGAAGCCAATAAACAACATAACTTTCAGAGATTACAACAGGCTCAGTTTTAGCCCTTCCATATCTCAAATATGGGTTAATGATTGTTTATTAATTAATTTTTATTTTCATTCCACAAACATTGACCAAGCCCTAACTATACTCCTGACATAATTCTCTGAGGTTCTGAGAGCGCCTAAGTTGTCTCCAAAATCACCAACCAAAACAGTGCATTATATTCACTCTAATTTCAATGGTCAGTGTATTTTTGGTTTCCTATTCTTAAAGAATGATAATACAAATCTCTTATATGTGAGATAACTATCTGATAATCAGAATGTTTGTCGTTATTGGAGCACCCTACGGCCAGCCAACACTTTCCTGTGTTTTCTGCTGCTTTTTCAATCTTGGGAGGAATCTCATTATAGTTACTAACTATCCTTGTTGTCATTTTGAAAAAATGTCAACATGGGCAGGCAGAGTTTTCTATTTACAACCCCTTCAAGCTGTGGAATCTTTCTGGGTATTCACAAGTTTCCTGGTCCCCCTGGGTCCCAGTAAACCCAAAGCTATGTGTTTAAAAGGAAGACAATATTCCAACTTAGCCCTCCGCCTTCCTTGGCCCAGCTGCAGATCTCTCTCCTTCGTTCTCCACTTTGCATTATGATTAAATACATTTAAAATCAAAATCATCTTTTCCACTCGCTTTTCCTCTCCCAGCTGCTGATTCCCACCCGATCCTTCTTTTGGAGTCAGAATTAATACGAATATTTAAAATCCTTGCCCTAGACCAGCAGCTGCAGATTTCTACTCCCCGTACTGTGCTCCGTCTGCAGCTCACCAAAATGTTTCTCAGAAAAATATTATGAAGATGTTTTTTCCTTCCAAAACTTCTAGTGCTTTCGTGGCCCTCATTTTAACCTGATTTCTTTTATAAGGACCCAGAACATGATCTTGTCAGAAGTTAAGTGTGTCAGATTGTGGGTGTGCATGTCGGGGGTAAGCTTGCTTGATATTAATTAATATTCGCATAAAACAGCATGTGGGGCTGTCTGCGCAATTCATTCTTACGGAACATATTGAAACACATATTACATGCTATACATTTTTGACCAATACAGGAAAGTAGAAACTGAATAGAGCTTAGCTCTACCAGATCTTAAAATAAACATTCAGAAGAAGTAAGGAGAAATAAGCAAATAAAGTTTTTTGGCAGAGAGTTTATTTATTTAGCAACAGCAATGCAGTTGCTTACACTTTCTACAAATGTTTTATCTCTTTTTCCGCAGCACCTGTCCCTGAGTGAATAGAACCACATCTGTCTCATCTTGGCATCACAAGTACACATCTACATCTGTGAATGATGATTCCATTTTTGAAGGAAACAGTGTATACTTTTGCACTCCTGCAGTCTGGTAAAAAAAAATATTGCACAATGGATTTTGTGTCTTGCAGGAAAGCTTCTAAAGTGAATAAAAAGTTTGGAAGTGGTACAAAAATATTGAATTTGCAATTTTGGAAAGCTATGAATTTTACCTATATCTGTATGTGCATGTTGTATGTGTAAATGTATATATTATTTGATTAACACAAAATATCAGATAAAGAAAGGAATCACTTAGTAGAAGGCATGATTTAAAAAGAAAATGCTTTAGTAAACACTTCAATATTTTACAAGCTTATAAGATGGTAATGGTTTGCATATTGCTTCAGAAATATTTTCTGAAAGACAAAGATTAATTTTAAGGAAGGAAGAATTCGGGGTCGTAATTGATACCAATTACCGTTACTGATTGTGATAATTTAGGGTATTTTGTACTTTGCACACTTCAATTTTAATACAAATAACCAATCTCTATGCAGAATCCTCTAATTATTAATGGAAGGGTTGAGGGGAGATGGAGGATCCTGGTAGCCATAACTTCAGACAGATCCAAAGCAGGAACTACAGTTCAGAAGATACACAATTTTTCTTTTCCCCAAACCTACATGAATTTCTGTAGTCTCTATTTGAAACCACAAATGTGGCCATCGCCCTTTCTCTTTTTTTCTCTCTTTTCCCCACATCCACTCCAATCTCCTAGTCCCAGTTCATTTTACTCCATTCTTCTATCTTGTTGCCACTTACCATCATCTCTTTTCTAGATTCTGCAAAAGCCTCCAAACTGACCTGTGGACCTCAAGACTAACTTCTCTCCAACCTCTGTTCCCACTGCACCCAAAAAGAGCATTTCTGAATTCATCTCTGATCTAGGATTTCCCTGCTTTTTAAAACCCTTCGACGGGGGCTTCCCTGGTGGCGCAGTGGTTGAGAATCTGCCTGCCAATGCAGGGGACACGGGTTCGAGCCCTGGTCAGGAAGGATCCCACATGCCGCGGAGCGACTGGGCCCGTGAGCCACAATTACTGAGCCTACGCGTCTAGAGCCCGTGCTCCGCAACAAGAGAGGCCGCGATGGTGAGAGGCCCGCGCACCGCGATAAAGAGTGGCCCCCGGCTCGCCGCAACTAGAGAAAGCCCTCACACAGAAACGAAGACCCAACACAGCCAAAAATTAAAAAAAAAAAAAAAATTAAAACAAAACAAAACAAAACAAAAAAACCCTTCGATGGCTCTCCATTGCCCTCGGAGAAAGCGCAAACCCAATGCCTCACCTGGATTAGAAGAGCCTCCAGGGTGGGCTCAGCAGCCTCACCTTTTTCTGCCTCCTCTGGCCCTCCCCACTCCCCGTGCCCTTCAGCCATTGGCGAATTAATTTCACTTCCTGAAACTCTTCCCGTTGTCCTCTCTCCCTCTCCTTCCCCCTCCCAACCTTTGAGCTTTTTCCTGTGTTACTCCTTGTGCCTGCAACTGTTTCTGCTTCCACCTTTTCCCTCCACACTACTTTACTGCTCAATAGCAAGTGGGGATGGATGGGTAGAGCTATATAACAGGTGTCACATCTGTGGGTGCAGGAACTATGAACTCAAACTTCATGACCTTCCCTTTCTTGTGTGTGGATGCCTCTTTACTGTGTGCAGAACACTGACTTAGGCACCGTAAGAGTATTTTTTAAATGCTGTTCAAAAGTTGGGCAATATGCTTAAGAAAATTGAACTGATACAAGCAGAGTGTGCTCATACACAAAACAGAAATGACACAAGCAGGGTATACAGGAAATAGAAATTATTTTGCTGTTCGGTGCAAGGAGTGAAGGTAATTACTTTGGCATATTATTAGTCTTTGATCTGACATTTCCTCACATTCATTTTCTTCCACAAATAAAATAGCCAGGTTTTGATAATGCTTATATAATGATTTGTGGCTTTCAAAGATAATCCTGTAGGTGATTCCATAATCTCCCTCGTTACCATTTCCCAGAGTTTCACAGGTCTTGCATTCATGAGTCTCAGCTCTGTTCCTCTTGCTTCTCTGGAAGTCTATTTACTTTTTCTTGATCACTCCATGGTAAGAAGCAAGAACAACTGCTCTCCACGGCTGTGTGTCTGTTCCTACCGCTGAAGAATCCTGTATCTCACCCATCCTTCAAATAGCACCAGGTTCTTGAAGGAAAAACTGCATCTGCAGACTTAACTGGGTTTTGTTTTGATTTCAAGGACACTGCTTGTCCCAGGGTGGTTGCTGTACTGCCGCATTACCATCTCCTCATGTCCCATGAGACACACCTCGACTGTTCTCCTGGCTTTCTGTACTTTGCATCATGTACATGGGGAGAACTGTCTGAAGTGCTGGCCATTGGCACAAACCTTCCTCAGTATTTTTTTTTTTTTTTTCATCTGAAGGCGAGAAGAGCAAGCTGCATAATTTACCAGCACTTCCTGGGCGGCCCCACCTTCTTTTCTCTCCTGTCTGGCCTAACCCAGCTGCCATCTGTTCTTCTAAGCACCCCGGGCCCTCCTGTGCTTGACAATACACTGCAGTGTTACACGTAGATAAATGAACTGTGGTGGAAATCTGGAATTCTTTCTCTTTCTATGGTGTGTCCAGTTTCCTGTGTTTTGTTGGTTGCAGCCAGTTTGTGTATACACGCTTGCAAGTTTCCTTTTGCTTAGTTTTATTCCAAAGGAAAATTTTAAAAAATGTTTTTAAGTAAATAATGTGTATTATTTATTGATAGCACCCTGGATATTAGATAAATATACAGGCAGGAAGTTTTTAAAAGCATATATTATATACCCAAGAGAATAAAAGGAGTTGTTTCAGTCTAGTGGGAAAATTATACAATTAGGGAATTTTAAAAAATATGTTACTCCATCAGTTTTACTGGTCAATTGAGTCTGTTTTAAAAACACATTAAAAAAAATTTTTAAAAAAAGCATCTTTAATTGTTGGACATATTCTTTTTCCCCTAATTTTAGATATGTCTATCATTTAAATTCCTCAGATTTCACAGTGGATCCCTGCTATTATGTTTGGAGTTAACATTATTATCTAGAAAAAAATTTGCAATAAAATACCCAGTAATGAACAATGAGTGTTTAAAAGTTACAGTAGAGATTTTGGGTCAATTCTTTAATAGTCAATGTAATTTTAATTCTGAGAGGGAAAGCTGCCTTAGTGCCAGTAAGCACCACGTATACATATACACTATTAGTAATTTTTAACCTCAAATACACTGATTTCTATTGCTTTAATTCAAAATGATTAATATTCAAATCACAAAATTGATTTATCAAATTTTATTGAAAAAACTTACATTTAGTAGATGTTTCATTATATTTTTCTTTTTTTTACAATTTGGATAATCAGTAGAAATTTAGAATGATCGACATTCAAGTTTTGGATTCAGGAATATAATAAAGAAATACTTTTAGGTCCACTTTGTTTTTTCATTTTCAGCAAAGCTAAGTTGTACTTTTAAAACTTTGAATATCTATTTACTTCAGTTGTCTCTGAAGTAAGGAAGGGAGATGGTGAGGAATAGGAAAAATTAAAATCAGAATTCTGTTAGTTAAGGCTGGAAGATATATCATAGTGTCCTAAAAGGAAAATAAAGTAAAATTTTTCTATTAGCTTGGGACCATGAAATAGTCTCCATTTGATATTATGTGTGCCAGTAGTATACGTGGAAATAGCATATATCTATGGGTATATCCAATAAGGTATTTCTAAGCTAGCTGACACTAGTGACATTTCTAATTAGAGTTAACTATTTAGGGTTTATTAGAAGCTCTGTATTTATCTCCTGTTTACATGGGTTCTCAGATTTAACTGTAGTTAGTTTACTCTTACCAGTGTCTACAGGGTTAACTGAACTCCTCTGCCACTTATTAAGTATATAACTTTGGCAGATTTACTTAATTTCTCCAAGTCTAAATTTCCTTCTTTGTAAATGGAACTGATACAAGTTTTTTATTTTGATAAAATCAGGGGTCAGGAAACTATAGCCCACAGGTCAAATCTGATACGCGGCCTATTTTGGAGTAGACAAGGAGGTAAAGATGGTGTTTATATTTGTGATAAGTTGTAAAAACAAAACAAAACAACAACAAAAGCAATGAAGACTATCTAAGAGACCCTATGTGACTGCAAAGCCTAAAATATTCAATATCTGGCCCTTTATAGATAAGTTTCCAACCCTTAAATTATATCAAAGAATTACTTTAAAGATTAAATTATTAAATTTTTTATTTGTGTAAAGAATTTGGTAGGATGTCAGGCATACGGAACAGGCTCACTAAATGTCACTTGTTATAGTTTTTGGTGATAATGGTAAGAAAATGATATTAATATTCTTTTTAATGGGTCCACAAATTGGTTAATTCCCATTTTATCTGTGTTATCTCACTCTGTCCTATTGTAAATAGCATCTGTTCTAGATAAAACAGAAAGCCATTCTTTTTTAGAAGGATGTAAAATGTTCTATATTTTAAAGAAAACTTAACAATGTATAATTTCTGACTCATTTTTATTCACTAATTAATTAATTTTATTATTCTTAATGCAACTCTGATGTGAGAAGCTGTGTCTTGGGAGGAGGGAAGTCTGGAGGTAGGTTCATAAAAACATGTCAAAGATCACTGGAAAGGAAATCACTTAATGTTCTTTCTTTGTGTGTTATTTTTATTTCTCTTGTAAAAGAAAGAATGTTAGTCACTTTATTTCTCCTTTTCTGAAGAGAGGCTTCCATTTGGAAAGAGTGATGTTTTCCCAAAGGGTGGGGGGGAGGAGTTAGAAGGGAAGATACAAAAGGGAAATAAGTCTATCGTTTTGTTTTGTTTTACCTTCAGAGAATGTAGAGCATTAAATCCCATGCTTTCCGAATGTCCTGGGAATCGTACGTAAGCCCGCCATAAACTAAGGTTCATACAAGTAAACATCCCTCCCTTCCTTACGCATTAGATTACAATGCATTTAAAAGAAACCCACAAAAACCTTTGTCAGCAGTTCTAATGGTGGAATGCTATGGATCCCAGCCAGTGGGTCCTTGGGAATGCCATCACAAGGGGACCCGTCCAGCTGAGTAACAGAGCAGTGGCATCTGCTCAGAGTAGGCTTGTTTGGACTCAAGCTTGAGTCCAACTAAATGTGTGGGGGAAAAAAAAAAAAAATAAGGCTCCCCTCCACAGAAAGAAAGAAAGAAAGAAAGCAAGAAAACCAGTAGGGGTTCAAGTTAAAAGGGAAGGCCTTATAAACACACCTGATTTGCTCAGCAGTAGCAGGATTCATGAGGGCCATGGCTAGGTAGAAATGAAATAGGCCATGAGTTCCCCACCAAATTCCTGTGCAAATAGGATTCTGGTGTTTCTACTAGGGCTTTCTTTGTTCTTCAGCATCATGATAGCCAAGCCACAGGATTCTAGAGCCCTCGGTTAAGAGAATTATCACAAACCCATGAACATGCCAGACCCACACTTAATGGTAAAAGGCATCCATTGGGATTCCTATTAAAGCACTAGCGCATGAAGAGTTTTGTTACACATTTTCCCACAGTAGAAAAGAAAAATGATGTATTGTCTAAGTTTTTAATAAGATGGAGAAAATCATCCCATCTTTCCATGATGTGGGCTTTGTGACCAGTTCTGAAAATGTACTACAGCCAGTCTTCTTAAAGTCAAAGTGAGGTTGAGGAGAAGCAAGATGACGTTGCAGGGTTCCTCACAGGTATAGATGAAGCAAAGCCGCCACAAGGAGACTGTCTTAGGAGGTCAAACAGGGTGCCTGACAGACGGACTGCAGGAAGAGCCAGTGCTAAAAGCCCTGCTGGATAAGGTGAGTCCCCATGTGTGAAATCTGACTTTGACTGACAAACTCAAATTCTTCAAATTGCTGCTGAATCTATCCCATTCAGCTGCACTTCAGATCGATGATTCCTAAACTTAAGAACAGATGCACATTTCTGAAGATTCAGGACTTTTCTGCATTGCTCCTCATCAAATCTGATTTGAACTCATAGGATGATTGTTAAAAACTCTTCCAGTTTAAAACTAATCCCTCTGAGAGATATTTTAAGATAGCATTGCTGAGCAACTTGGTAACAGTTTTTACTTATTTTGCAAACCATTATGTATGTAGGTGAGCTAAAGGTCATTTAAAAGCAAGATATTATGTGATCTCATTTTGCATCCTGAATCCTTATTTTTACCTGCAATGCCATCTATCCTGGATCCACCCCATGACCTGGCAATTATTACCCAAGGGTCTCATCTTTTAGGACACACAAGGCTACTTCTGTTATAAACATACCAATGCGGACAGACTAGAGACACTGAGGAGAAATATTGATAAAATGGCTGATGTCCCCACCTAAGACTAGAAGCCCTGCCCTTCTGAAGTGGGAACATTTAAGATTCATTTTAAACCTACTGGTAACCTCTGAAGATATCTGGGTATGTTGTCTCTATATAAAGAGAGTTCCAGGAATAGTCTGGACTCATGTCAAACATTGTAGCAAAAACTATTTCCTACTAAGTCCTCCTTGAGAATCTGAAATATGCCTCCAGAAATACCTCAGAGTCTTTTTCTATAGGAAAAAATCTTCCTCCCAAACTGCCAATAAATTGTTTTAATAAGTAAACAAATGCTGGAACGTAACCAAGTTGTAAAATTCTAAGTATTGAGTTGTTTTGCCTTTAACTATCCATGATTACTATCAACTCAAAGGAAGAAAAAAGTAAGGGACTAAATGTTCCCTCAACATACAGCATCTGTGAAATGGTCACGTTAGCCAAAACTGTTGGAACAGAGCTGCTCATTTCTGAAGAATGTTGAGGCACAGAGGGCCTGGCAGGAGGTATTGTGTCAATGGAGTCAACGAGAAACCTCCTTGAAAAGCTAAGATCAGCTCTGTGCTCTGTGACCACCTAGAGGGGTGGGATAGGGAGGGTGGGAGGGAGACGCAAGAGGGAGGAATTATGGGGATATATGTATATGTATAGCTGATTCACTTTGTTATAAAGCAGAAACTAACACACCATTGTAAAGCAATTATACTCCAATAAAGATGTTAAAAAAAAAAAAAAAAAAAAGCTTTCCTATTTTCAGAGCTGCCTCCATGTTCTGTGTGTGTCTTCAGTGGATATGAGGCCAAGACTGGAATGCTCTGTCAGTACCCTCTCAAGAGGGAAATCCTTTAATTTTTTCTTCCTTAATTTTTTTCTTCACCTTTTCCTCCTGTGCTTCCTGCTTCTCCTCTTCTGCCTCTGTATAATCCTTCTCCTCCTCATTAAATTTTCTGGTATTTTAAAGACAAGGCTGAATGTGGTTTACATATTTGAAACTTGAAGAAGATTGCTTTTGTTGACTTTTATTTTCTCATATGTTTGGGGTGATCCATGGGCTTGGAAGGGAGTGTCACTGTGTGTAGGAAGGGAGTGAAGAGAGAAAACAAACATTTATTACCTGTTGGCTAAGTGCCAGGAATAGAGCTAGTCATTTTACTATTACACTGAATAATCACACCAACTCCATGAGGTAAATATTATTTTTTTCCTTATCGAATGAGGGAAAATTTCAAAATTACAGTGGTGCCCAAGATCATGCAGTTTGTAAGTAACAGAGGTAGATATGAATCCACTTCTGTCTAACTCTGAAGTGCATGCTCTTTCAAGTAAATATACATGGGAAGATAAGGAATTTGGGGGGGGGGGGAAATTCCATGAAATATGTCACTTTGTATTTCTTACTATAATAAATATCTTAGCTTCTGCTTATATTCTGTGCTTTGTGCTAAACATCATTAATGTAGTGTTGAAATTAGGAGCTTACATACTAGTAGGGTAGGCAAAGAATTAATCATTTAAAATTCAATTATTAGCAATTAATTGATCAATTTTGGATCATGATAGGAAGTAAACAAAGTGAGATGCTAGACAGTAATTGGGAGCGGAGGGCAACCTAATTATATTCAGTGACCAAGGAAGGCTTCTTTAAGGAAATAACATTTAAGCTGAGACCTGAAGGATAAAAAGGAGCTGGCTTTGCCAAGAATGGGAAGATGAGTGTCCCAGGCAGAGAGAACAGAGACTAGGGTGAAAGGAACATAGTAAACTAGGGAGAGAGGTGAACACAGAGATTGGAGAAATTGGTGGGAGTCTGGTGATGCTGAAATGTATGTGTACATTAATACACTTAATATTTATTCAAAATGTGGTGGAAAGCCATTGAAGGGTAAGATACAGAGGAGTGATATGATATGATTTACATTAAAACTGACTCTATCTGGTTGTTGAATGCATCTCTCCATCCAGTCTGTACTCTAGGAAGTGAAAATGTATCTTACAGCTCCATATTATGATGTCTGAGAGGACGGGAGCAGATTATGAGTTTTACTTTCTTTCCTTATTCCAAATCCATTGCTTAATAGAATGCCATTGCTTTTCTCTTATCTATATGACAGTGGATAAGCAATAGTTTTATGACATTTGAGATTAGAAGATTTAGTTCAGAATGCCATTGTCTCTCTCTTATCTGTGTGAGAGTGGATAAACAAGAGAGATCACCTTTCTGTTGGTCAGGGACTCTGCAGGATCCATGGGAAAGAGGCCCAGGAGTTGTTTAGTGCCATGGTCCTGCCAATAATATTATTCAGTGGTTAAAACATTATGAGGCATGGTTGGTAAGAGAATGGTTCTGGAACTACACTGTTTTATTTTGAACCCTGGCTCTACTATTTACCAGGTGGGAATCCTTGAGTGACTCACTTAACTTCTCTGTGTCTCAGATTTCTCACCTCTCATGTAGGGATAATAGTAGTATCTACCTCATGTGATAATTGTGAGAAGGAAATGAATTAAAACCTACGTAGCCCTTAGAACAGTGCCTGGAACATCCTAATGAACAAATAAGGGCTAATTGTATCTAAAATTGTCGGATTAGAGCAGGGATTAAGTTTAGTCTTAGAGGTAGTCTACCAAAATTTGTTTCATCCATCCCTTTGCAAGTGGGCAAGAAGGTAAACACCACTTTTCTAATATGTGTGTATTAATGAAGTGTTCGTAGGTTAATGAAGCTGCAGATATTGGGAGAGCTACTTGAAAGAAAGAGAATAAAAAAACAGGATTCTTGAGAACATCAATATTTAAGAAAAGAAAGAGGGGCAATAAAACTAGGCTATCAGAAGGAATGCTATCAAAAAATCTACAGACAAAAAGTGCTGGAGAGGGTGTGGAGAAAAGGGAACCCTCTTGCACTGTTGGTGGGCATGTACATAATTTTTTTTTTAGATTCTTATTTTATTTATTTATTTTTATACAGCAGGTTCTTATTAGTTAACTATTTTATACATATTAGTGTACATAGGTCAATCCCAAACTCCCAATTCATCCCACCACCACCTCCCTTCTATCCCCCCTTGGTGTCCGTATGTTTGTTCTCTACATCTGTGTCTATTTCTGCCTTGCAAACTGGTTTATCTGTACCATTTTTCTAGATTCCACATATACGTGCTAATATATGATATTTGTTTTTCTCTTTCTGACTTACTTCACTCTGTATGACAGTCTCTAGGTCCACGTCTCTACAAATGACCCAATTTGGTTCCTTTTTATGGCTGAGTAATATTCCATTGTATATATGTACCACATTTTCTTCATCCGTTCATCTGTCAATGGACATTTAGGTTGCTTCCATGACCTAGCTATTGTAAACAGTGCTGCAATGAACACTGGGGTGCATGTGTCTTTTTGAATTATGGTTTTCTCTGGGTATATGCCCAGTAGTGGGATTGCTGGGTCATGTGGTAATTCTATTTTTAATTTTTTAAGGAACCTCCATACTGTTCTCCATAGTGGTTGAATCAATTTACATTCCCACCAACAGTGCAAGAGGGTTCCCTTTTCTCCACACCCTCTCCAGCATTTGTTGTTTGTAGATTTTCTGATGATGCCCATTCTAACTGGTGTGAGGTGATACCTCATTGTAGTTTTGATTTGAATTTCTCTAATAATTAGTAATGTTGAGCAGCTTTTCATGTGCATCTTGGCCATCTGTAATGTCTTCTTTGGAGAGATGTCTATTTAGGTCTTCTGCCCATTTTTTGATTGGGTTGTTGGTTTTTTTCATATTGAGCTGCACGAGCTGTTTATATATTTTGGAGATTAATCCTTTGTCCATTGATTCGTTTGCAAATATTTTTTACCATTCTGAGGGTTGTCTTTTCATCTTGCTTATAGTTTCCTTTGCTGTGCAAAAGCTTTTAAGTTTCATTAGGTCCCATTTGTTTATTTTTGTTTTTATTTCCATTACTCTAGGAGGTGGGTCAAAACAGATCTTGCTGTGATTTATGTCAAAGAGCATTCTTCCTATGTTTTCCTCTAAGAGTTTTATAGTGTCTGGTCTTACATTTAGGTCATTAATCCATTTTGAGTTTATGTTTGTGTATGGTGTTAGGGACTGTTCTAATTTGATTCTTGTACATGTAGCTGTCCAGTTTTCCCAGCAACACTTATTGAAGAGAGTGTCTTTTCTCCATTGTATATTTTTGCCTCCTTTGTCATAGATTAGTTGACCATAGGTGCATGGGTTTATCTCTGGGCTTTCTATCCTGTCCACTGATCTATATATCTGTTTTTGTGCCAGTACCATATTGTTTTGATGACTGTAGCTTTGTAGTATAGTCTGAAGTCAGGGAGTCTGATTCCTCCAGCTCCATTTTTTTCCCCTCAAGATTGCTTTGACTATTCAGGGTCTTTTGTGTCTCCATACAAATTTTAAGATCTTTTTTTGTTCTGGTTCTGTAAAAAATGCCATTGGTAATTTGATAGGGATTGCACTGAATCTGTAGATTGCTTGGAGCAGTATAGTCATTTTCACAATATTCATTCTTCCAATCCAAGAAAATGGTATATCTCTCCATCTGTCTGTGTCATCTTTGATTTCTTTCATCAGTGTCTTATAGTTTTCTGAGTACAGGTCTGTTACCTCCTTAGGTAGATTTATACCTAGGTATTTTATTCTTTTTGTTGCAGTGGTGAATGGGATTGTTTCCTTAATTTCTCTTTCTGATCTTTCATTGTTAGTGTATAGGAATGCAAGAAATTTCTCTGCATTAATTTTGTATCCTGCAACTTTACCAAATTCATTGGTTAGCTCTAGTAGTTTTCTGGTGGCATCTTTAGGATTATCTATGTATAGTATCATGTCATCTGCAAAGAGTGACAGTTTTACTTCCTCTTTTCCAATTTGTATTCCTTTTATGCCGTGGCTAAGACTTCCAAAACTATGTTGAATAGTAGTAGCAAAAGTGGACATCCTTGTCTTTTTCCTGATCTTAGAGGAAATGCTTTCAGTTTTTCACCATTGAGAATGATGTTTGCTGTGTTTGATGTTGTGTTTTAACATGTTTGATGTTTGTCCTTTATGGCCTTTATTATGTTGAGGTAGTTTCCCTCTATGCCCATTTTCTGGAGAGTTTTTATCATAAATGGGTGCTGAATTTTGTCAAAAGATTTTTCTGCATCTATTGAGATGATCATATGGTTTTTATTCTTCAGTTTGTTAATATGGTGTATCACAGTGATTGATTTGAGTATATTGAAGAATCCTTGCATCCCTGGGATAAATCTCACTTGATCATGGTGTATGATCCTTTTAATGAACTGTTGGTTTCTGTTTGCTCATATTTTGTTGAGGATTTTTGCATCTATATTCATCAGTGATATTGGTCTGTAATTTTGTTTTTTTGTAGTATCTCTGTCCAGTTCTGGTATCAGGGTGATGGTGGCCTCATAGAATGAATTTGGGAGTGTTCCTTCCTCTGCAATTTTTTGGAAGAGTTTGAGAGGGATGGGTTTTAGCTCTTCTCTAAATGTTTGATAGAATTCACCTGTGAAGCCATCTGGTCCTGGACTTTTGTTTGTTGGAAGATTTAAAATCATGGTTTCAATTCCAGTGCTTGTGATTGGTCTGTTTATATTTTGTATTTCTTCCTGGTTCAGTCTCAGAAGGTTGTGCATTTCTAAGAATTTCTCCATTTCTTCCAGGTTGTCCATTTTATTGGCACAGAGTTGCTTGTAGTAGTCTCATATGATGATTTGTATTTCTGCAGTGTCTGTTGTAACGTCTCCTTTTTCATTTCTAATTTTATTGATTTGAGTCTTCTCCCTCTTTTTCTTGATGAGTCTGGCTAAAGGTTTATCAATTTTGTTTATCTTCTCAAAGAAGAAGCTTTTAGTTTTATTGATCTTTGCTGTTGTTTTCTTTGCTTCTATTTCATTTATTTCTGCTCTGCTCTTTATGATTTCTTTCCTTCTACTAACTTTGGGTTTTGTTTGTTCTTCTTTCTCTAGTTCCTTTAGGTGTAAGGTTAGATTGTTTATTTGAGATTTTTCTTTTTTCTTGAGGTAGGATTGTATTGTTATAATCTTCCTTCTTAGAACTGCTTTTGCTTCATCCCATAGGTTTCGGATCATCATGTTTTCACTGTCATTTGTCTCTAGGTATTTTTTGATTTCCTCTTTGATTTCTTCAGTGATCTCTTGGTTATTTAGTAACGTATTGTTTAGCCTCCATGTGTTTATGGTTTTTACGTTTTTTTCCCTGTAATTGATTTCTAATCTCATAGCATTGCAGTCAGAAAAGATGCTTGATATGATTTCAATTTTCTTAAACTTACTGAGGCTTGATTTGTGACCCAAGATGTCATCTATCCTGGAGAATGTTCCGTGTGCACTTGAGAAGAAAGTGTAATCTGCTGTTTTCAGATGGAATGTCCTATAAATATCAATTAAATCTATCTGGTGTATTGTGTCATTTAAAGCTTCTGTTTCCTTATTAATTTTCTGTCTGGATGATCTGTCCATTGGTATAAGCGAGGTGTTAAGGTCCCCCACTATTATTGCATTACTGTCAATTTCCTCTTTTATAGCTGTTAGCATTTGCCTTATGTATTGAGGTGCTCCTATGTTGGGTGCATATATATTTATAATTGTTATATCTTCTTCTTAGATTGATCCCTTGATCATTATATAGTGACCTTCCTTGTCTCTTGTAACATTCTTTATTTTAAAGTCTATTTTATCTGATATGAGTATTGCTACTCAGCTTTCTTTTGATTTCCATTTGCATGGAATATCTTTTTTCATCCCCTCACTTTCAGTCTGTATGTGTCCCTAGATCTGAAGTGGGTCTCTTGTAGACAGCATATAAATATAGGTCTTGTTTTTGTATCCATTCAGCGAGCCTGTGTCTTTTGGTTGGAGCATTTAATCCATTCACATTTAAGGTGATTATCAATATGTATGTTCCTATTACCATTTTCTTAATTGTTTTGGGCTTGTTTTTGTAGGTCCTTTTCTTCTCTTGTGTTTCCCACTTAGAGAAGTTCCTTTAGCATTTGTTGTAGAGCTGCTTTGGTGGTGCTGAATGCTCTGAGCTTTTGCTTGTCTGTAAAGCTTTTGATTTCTCCATCAAATCTGAATGAGACCCTTGCCAGGTAGAGTAATCTTGGTTGTAGGTGCTTCCCTTTCAACACTTTATATATATGGTGCCACTCCCTTCTGGCTTGTAGAGTTTCTGCTAAGAAATCAGCTGTTAACCTTATGGGAGTTCCCTTATATGTTATTTGACATTTTTCCTTTGTTGCTTTTAATAATTTTTCCTTGCCTTTAATTTTGTCAATTTGATTACTGTGTATCTCGGCAATGTTTCTCCTTGGGTTTATCCTGCCTGGGAGTCTGCACTTCCTGGACTTGGGTGGCTATTTCCTTTCCCATGTTAGGGAAGTTTTTGACTATAATCACTTCAAATATTTTCTCGGGTCCTTTCTGTCTCTCCTCTCCTTCTGGGACCCCTATAATGTGAATGTTGGTGTATTTAATGTTGTCCCAGTGGTCTCTTAGGCTGTCTTCACTTCTTTTCATTCTTTTTTCTTTATTCTATTCTGCGGCAGTGAATTCCACCATTCTGTCTGCTGGGTCACTTATCCTTTCTTCTGCTTCAGTATTGATTCCTTCTAGTGTATTTTTCATTTCAGTTTTCGTGTTGTTCATCTCTGTTTGTTTGTTCTTTAATTCTTCTAGGTGTTTGTTCTTTAATTCTTCTAGGTCTTTGTTAAACATTTCTTGAATCTTCTCGATCTTTGCCTCCATTCTTTCTCCGAGGTCCTGGATCATCTTCACTATCATTATTCTGAATTCTTTTTCTGGAAGGTTGCCTATCTCCACTTCATTTAGTTGTTTTTCTGGGGTTTTATCTTTTTCTTTCATCTGGTACATAATCCTCTGCCTTTTCATTTTGTCTATCTTTCTGTGAATGTGGTTTTCGTTCTACAGGCTGCAGAATTGTAGTTTTTCCTGCTTCTGCTGGTGGGAATATAAATTGATACAGCCACTATGAAGAACAATATGGAGGTTCCTTAGAAAACTAAAAATAGAACCACCATATGGCCCAGCAATCCCACTACTGGACATATACCCTGAGAAAACCATAATTCAAAAGGACATATGTATCCCAGTGTTCATTGCAGCACTAGTTACAATAGCCAGAGCATGAAAGCAACCTAAATGTCCAATGACAGATTAATGGATAAAGAAGATGTGGTACATATATAAAATGGAATATTACTCAGCCATAAAAAGGGTCATTTGTAGAGATGTGGATGGACCTAGAATTTGTCATACAGAGTGAAGTAAGCCAGAAAGAGAAAAACAAATGTAGTATATTAATGCATATATGGGGAATCTAGAGAAATGGTACAGATGAACATATTTGCAGGGCAGAAATAGAGATGTTGATGTAGAGAATGGACATGTGGACACAGCAGGGGAAGGGGAGGGTGGGAAGAATTGGGAGATTAGGATTGACATATATACACTATCATGAGTAAAATAGATAGCTCGTGGGAACATGCTATAAAGCACAGAAATCTCAGCTTGGTGCTCTGTGAAGACCTAGATGGGTGGGATGGGGGGCTGGGAAGGAGGTCCTAGAGGGAAGGGATATATGTATACATGTAGCTGATTCACTTCATTGTACAGCAGATACTAACACAAAGTTGTAAAGCAATTATACTCTAATTTAAAAAAAGAAGGAATGTTCTAAAAAGGTAGAAGAATAGGTGAAAGTAGGTAGTAGTGGTAAAGAGATCAGCAGAATGAATAGTGAAAACAGATCCCCATTGATTGTACCATTAGGACAATATTGACCTTTGTTCAGTTGGTCTTGGGGTAGACTTGGAACAAGAAGTTGGTTTGTAGCCAGCGGTTAAAACCTATTTATGAAGTGAATTATAAATGACTCCTCTAACAGGAAAAAGGAAGAAGAGAGGGGAAGTGATAGCTTTGAAAGGAGGCTGGAATTGTGTGTGTGTACACCCAAAATATATGGGGGAATGAAAACTTGTTTGTAATGTGTGAATATAATGTAATGGAAAAGAGAATGTATACATATAAATTTAAAGACATATTGAATTGAATGAGTTTCCTAAAGGAAGATGTAATAGACTCATTATAAAAGAGGCAATTAGGAGCATCCTGACTGAGTTTGTATCTTATCTCCAGCATTTCCTAGTTGTAACCATGGGCATATTGCTGAAGCTCTCTGTGCCTCAGTTTCCACATCTGTAAAATTGGGGTAATATTAGGACCTACCACATGTGGCTGGGGTCATGTGTTGTGCCCGTATGCATCCCAAGCATATAGTAAGTGCAATAGAAGTAACAGCTATTTTTGTAAAGGAAGGGAGATAACATTTTCTTTGAGATTGAAGAGTAAGTCAGGCAAAGGAGTAACTGAATTGTGAAAGATGAGGGAGTTCGAAAAATTTCTTAACAGAAACCCTCTACTTCCTCAATAAATGAGAAGAAAAGTTCTCTTCTGACAATGAGGAAGGCAGGCATGGGGTCTGAAATTTAGAGAAAGTGGTAAAATTTGAGCATAGGTTCTGGAAAATGGCAAAGAAAGATGAAATAAAAGGATGATCAAGAAGGACATAGGAACTAGCTAATATGAATACACTTGTCAAAGAATCAGTGTGCCTCCTTGTGAGATTTTCTCCAGCAGATTTTACCAGCTGGTGGATGCTGTAGTTATCACCTTACACAGACTCTGCAGGTCAGAAGGAGGTAGAGATTTAGTAAGGGATCTGTTATCACAGTCATTCATTAAGTCATTCCATCAGGAATGCTACCATCTTTAAAAATGTTTTATTATTATATCATTTTCAAATATTTTATTATTTTTAGTATTTATTTTTTTCCTTGTAGAAAAATATACGCAATATAAAATTTAACCATTTTCAAGCATACAACTTATTTGTGTAGTACAAATATGCTACAAATGTAGCATTTCATACATTTACACTGTTGTGTAACAATAACTACTATGCATCTCCAGAAATTTTTTTATCATCCAAACTAAAACTCTGTACCATTAAAGAATAACTCTGCATTACCCTCTTCTCCCAACCCCTGGTAACCACTCTTCTGCTCTCTGTCTTTATCAATTTGACTATTCTAGGTACCTCATATAAGTGGAGTCATACAATATTTTTCCTTTTGTGTCTGGTTTATTTAACTTAGTATAATATTTTCAAGGTTCACCCATGTTGTACCATGTATCCGAATTTCATTCCTTTCTGAGGCTGAATAATATTCCATTGTATGTATGTGACATATTTTTTAATGTATCACATCTGGATCACATCCATCCAAGAACATACAGGTTGTTTCCACCTTTTGGTTATTGTGAATAATACTGCTATAGATCTATATCTATATCTATATATCCATCAGGAGCAAGTGGACTTTATCACAGAAATGCAAGGTTGGTTTAATAGCCTAAAATCAATCAAATCATTTCACCATATTAACAGCAAAAACAAAAATAAAAACATATGGCCCTTCCAACAGATGCAGAAAAAGCCTTTGATCTAATTCAATACTCATTCATGAAGGAAAAATAAAAACATAGGAAACTAGGAATAGAAAGAAATATCTTCAGTCTGATAAAGAGCATGTACATAAAAATCAACATCATTTTTATTGGTAAAATATTGAATATTTTCTACTAAGATTAGGAACAATAAAACAACCTTACTTTAACTACTTCTATGAATGTTTTATTAGAGATCAGAACAAGTGTAGTAAGGCAAGAAAATAATAGAAAGTGTGATGACTGGAAGGGAAGAATAAAACTGTTTCTTTGCAGATTATGTGATTGTATTGTAGTAAGTCCTAAGGAGTCTACAAAATTTTACTGAAAATAATAAGTGATTTTAGCAAGTTCAAGAATACAATTCACTAAAACCGATTTTATTAATTAAAAAATAAAATATAATTTGTATTAATAATTATTTAAAACTTTGGAATAAAATTAACCAAAGACAAGTAAAACTTGTACATCAAAATCTCCAAAATGTTGCTGAGATAAATTTAAAAGGATATAAAATATTGAGAGATATATTGTGTTACTGGATTGGAAAACTCATTGTTGTTAAGATGTCACTTTTCCTCCAATAATTTATAGATTCACTTCAATCCAAATTAAAATCACAGTGGGCTATTTTGTAGAAATTAATAAGATGATTCCAAATCTTGTATGGAAATACAAATGATGTATCTAGATTAGTTGAAACAATCTTGAAAATTGTGAAGAAACAATCTTGAAGAACAAAATTGCAAATTTCATATTATCTGATTTTAAGAATTATTTTAAAGCCAACCTAATCAAGATTGGGTGGAATTTGCATAAGAATAGAGTCACAACTCAGCTGAACAGACTAGACAGTCTAGAAATAAATCTACACATAAATGTCAATTGATTTTAGACAAAGGTATGAAGGCAATTCAATGGAGAGAGAATATTCTTTTTTTTTTTTTTTATGGTTGGGCAACCATCAACACCATCATTTTAGCATATTTCTATCATCCCCAAAAGACTGCTGTCAATCCCTGCTCTTACTCCCACCATCAGGCAATCACTAATCTGATTTCATAAAGGAAATACTTTTTCAACAAATGGTCTATAGCAACTGTATAAACACATGGAATGAAATTTACTATGTCTACTTTGCAATATGCACAAACATTAGAAATGGATCATATACCTGAAAGTAAAATCTAAAGCAATAATCTTAAAAAAAAATGTGAGAATACCTTTATGACCTTGGGTTATGTGAATATTTCTTGGCAAGGAAACAAAAAGCAAAAGACATAAAGAAGATTAAATTTTAAAATGAATTTCACCAAAGTGATTTTTTTTAAAGTGTCCATCAAAAGATACCATTATGAAAATAAAAATGCAAGTCACAGGCTAGAGAAAATATTCATAATACATATATCTGACAGAGGATTTGCATCCAGAATACATAAATAATTTCTACAAATCATTAATAAAATGTTAACTAGCCAATATAAACAGGCTAGATAATTGAACAGCCACTTATCAAAAGATATGGCAAGCCAAAAGCCCACTGAACCATTCTCCACTTGGGTTAAATAAAAATCACTTCATGCTCAGACTTCCCTGGTGGCGCAGTGGTTGAGAATCTGCCTGCCAGTGCAGGGTACATGGGTTCGAGCCCTGGTCTGGGAAGATCCCACATGCCGTGGAGCAACTAGGACCGTGGCCTGGCCCACAACTACTGAGTCTGCGCGTCTGGAGCCTGTGCTCGGCAACAAGAGAGGCCGCGATAGTGAGAGGCCCACGCACCGCGATGAAGAGTGGCCCCCGCCACCGCAACTAGAGAAAGCCCTCGCACAGAAACGAAGACCCAACACAGCCAAAAATAAATAAATAAATAAATAAATAAAAAACAAACCACTTCATGCTCATTTGAAGAACTAAATTAAAGACTGATAATACTAAATGTGATGATTTGGAGGAACTAGAACTTTCATATGTTACTGGTGGGGGTACAAAGCAGTACACCCCTTTGGAAAACTGTTCTGCTGTTTCTTACAAAGTTAAACATACTCCATCAACCCACTGCCCAGAAATTCCACTCTTAAGTATTTACAAGAGAAATGAAGCGTATGTTCACAAACAGCAGTGTGCCAAAATGTTTATAGCAATTCATAGTAGCCCCAAACTGCTAAAACCCAAATATCCTTAAGAGAAAAAAGGATAGATTCTGATATATTCATATGATGGAATTCTACTCAGCATTTATAATAGCATATGGCACTGTATAATGAATAACACTGAAGAATTAAGCAACAACAAAAACAGCAAAACATTTGGTTGAATAAAAGAATCCAGACACAATAGAGTACATGCCATATGATACAATTTGTAAACATTTCAAATACAAGGTAAAAGTTGTATATATTGATTGAAATCAGAGCAGTAGCTGCCTATGAGTCCTGAGAATGATTGTAGGGCAGCATGAAGGAAATTTTTGGTATGATGGAAATGTTCTCTGCATTGGGTACAGGGTTGTATATATTAGTTAAAAATCATTGAATTATACACTTAAATGTGCACATTTCATTGTATACAAATGTTGCCTTAATTTAAAACAAATGTTACCAAAGTTGGTTAATAAATAAGAAGACCATTAACAGGAAGAGGAAGCACCTGTGTCAGTAGCATTGACTTTTTTGTGACTCCCTGAATACTGTGCCCTTTCATAGTTCCTTACTGTCCTCCCTTCAGCTCTAACTGGCCCTTCAAAAAATTTTCCCTTATCTCTTTTGTATCCACCTCCTTTATAAGGCAATCTCTGCTCTTCTTTTCTGATAGCTCTCTTCAATTCTCCTCTTTCTCCATCTTAAGACCAATTCTGATACTCCTTATTCCTATTAAGGTGTCAGTGACAAATAGCATGTTAAACTGTTGACTTTTTGCCAAATATTTATTTTTTATAAGTGAAATGCTAGAACTCAGTGTCAAAGAAGTAGCTCAAAATAATTTGCACTATCTCAATAAATTTAGAATTTTATCTTTTACATTTTAAATCAGTTGCTCAACTAATACTGAGTTGTCAGAGAGTTTGATGAACCAGGAGCTAAATTGAAGAGCTGTCAATCTGGGGAGAAGTGGGCAGATCTTAACCAAATAAGGACTTAATGAATGTACATAAACAAAATGACAAATGTTTCTAAAGGGGGGGGGGCGTCTTCCAGGACTCTTTCCTCTTCTTCTTCTCTTCCATACATTTTACTTTCTATTCTATCACTGAATGTTTGAAAAATCACTCTAGTGTGTCTCCTTAATTCTGTGACCATTCCTATTCATCTTGCTCAAATTCTGCTGTCTCTCACTTGTCCTAAGATGTCACCTTATTCGCCTCTGTGATTCCAGTTGTGTCCATCTCCTTTCTTACCAATTTTCCCTCCCCTTTCACTCTTCATCCTCTCTTTATTTTTTTCTTTAATAAATTTATTTCTTTATTTTTGGTTGCATTGGGTCTTCGTTGCTGCGCAGGCTTTCTCTAGTTGCGGCGAGTAGAGGCTACTCTTCCTTGTGGTGCACGGGCTTCTCATTGCGGTGGCTTCTCTTGTTGCAGAGCTTGGGCTCTAGGCACGTGGGCTGCAGTAGTTGTGGCATGCGGGCTCAGTAGTTGTGGCTCACGGGCTCTAGAGCGCAGGCTCAGTAGTTGTTGTGCACGGGCTCCACGGCATGTGGAATTTCCCAGACCAGGGCTCGAACCCATGTCCCCTGCATTGGCAGGCAGATTCTTAACCACTGCGCCACCAGGGAAGTCCCCATCCTCTCATTGATTCTCTCCGAAATTCCAGCTACACTAGTGTGGGTGGTTTGGAAATAGTTTATACCCTTTCATGTTTCTGTACCTTAGCATAGACTATTTCCTTTTCCTGGAAAGTCCACGCCACGGCACTGACTTCATCAAGATCCAAGTAGTTAACTAACTTTTCTCAGGAAGCCATAGTCTGCTATCAAAGACTTCCCTTTGATGACTTTTACTTATTATTATACAAGCCATTTTGTCCTTTTGCCTGCTGGATTGTAAACTCCTTGAGAAAGGGATTGTGATAATCTACGTATTCTATTTTCTGGCCCAGTGTCTGACCCACTGTAAGCATTCAATAAATATTTGTTGACCTAATGTTTTATAAGAAATATTTAAAAAGATAACTAAATTTCTTTTCTTTCTGTTTGAAATGTTTGTATGTATGTATATTTGCTTCAGTTTTTTTTGTTTTGTTTTGTTTTATTTTTGGTCTTCTTCCTTCATTTACACACATGGAAAACCATTAACAAATGTTATTGAAGGAAGGTGCCAAAAGAAGTTAACATAAATGGGTATATTCTCTGGAGGTGAACATTTTTGCCATTTATTTTTCATGAGATAGCTTCTGAAACATCAGTCTTCACTGTAAAAAAAACCTAATGAAGCAAAGCTGACTTTAGGAGCCATATTTGTAAAAGAGAAGTAAAAAGATTAGTTAATATTCTTTTAAGAAGATGATTTTCCTTTGCCCAGTTTACTTATGTGCAAATCACTGACCCACTTTTAACATAATGAGGATAATAGGTAGATTTGGGTAGGTATCAAAATTAAAGTCTAAAGTCTGCGTCTAAATTATGAGTTGCTTGCTTGTGAGAAATTTCCTAACTGGGACGGCTTCCAAAAGCACTTTACCGTAGTTTCATGGAATTTTCTCAACTGTTTTATTTGGTTCCTTCTCCACACCTCTTCCCTTGTGCATAGAGGCACATCTGTCTGTTTTCTGCCTTATCAAGCATGCATCTACATCTGTGAGGAAAACTCCACTTCCTCGGCTAAAAACCTGTATCTGATTGTGGTAATAAAGCTCTACTTCCTCAGTTCAAAACATACATCAGACAAGACCAATTACTTCAAATGACTCATAGTAACAGGCAAAGCAAGAGTTGTCTTTTCAAAGCCTTTGAACTTCTCCTGCTTCAAAGGTGTACTAAAACGTGCTTATAAGGTGATTGTCTAAAATTGCCAAATTACCAGTTTCCAAGCTTTGACATTTGCTATTTTGCATAACTAGACAAAGGAAATCAGTGAGATTACCTTCCAGGGGGAAAAGAGACCAAAAAAAGGGCAGACAAAAAAGTAACTATGACATAGGTGAGGCTGGTGGCCATGATGCTTCTTAGGCAAAGGGCAGGAATTAACTATTGATAGAATCAGGTTACTATGTTAAGCAAGCAGATATTTTTCATTCTTACTCTTGCTCTTAAAAACATAAAAAATATATTACTCTGAGAATGATCAGCGAATAACATTTTTCTTAAAGAAGCCACTGTCCAGAAGTTTTGCCTGATATTTTGAATTCTGGTGAAATACTTCCTGATACTCGCTTATGTGTCAAAAATGTCAGTAGTGGTAAAAGTAGTCAAAACTCATAATTGCCTGCCAGCTGTCTGGGGATTTGCATGAATTGAATTTGTGGTCATATCTGTTCCTGTCCTTTCTCCAGGGTGAATTTAGTCTGACCTTCTTCAAGGGAAATACTTTCTATAGGTTTACTGCCTTCCTACCATACCTTTCAATAGCATAAAAGGCTTTTTATTTTACTTCTTGTAAACATCTTTAAAAATGTTTACCTTCTTCATAAAACTTCTTCCTAAGCACAGCAGGAACAGCTGAGCCTAATGGCTATGGGCAAGTTCTCTAGAGCCAGATGCCTCAGTTCAAATCCTGGTTCTGTACGCCCATTCACCTGGATGCCTTTAGATGGGCTACTGACTTCTCCCTGTCTTAGTTTCTGCATCTACAAAATGGGGATAATGTTGGGAATTCCCTGGCGGTCCAGTAGTTAGGACTCTGAGCTTTCACTGCCGAGGGCCCGGGTTCAATGTCTGGTGGGGTTTAATCCCTGGTGGGGGAACTAAGATCTTACGAGCCCCGTGATGTGGCCAAAAAAAAAAAAAAAAAAAAAATGAGGATAATGTAACAGTATCTATCCCATGGGTTGTTATGCGTGAGAAATACATTAATATTTATAAAGCATTTCAAATAGTATCTGGCACATGGTGAGCCATATATGTGTTTTGTAAAATATTTTAAAATGATGAAGTGTGTATATTTAATTTACTTTTCAGAGCTTGATTAAATTGAGAGCACAGTGATTTTGTTTTTCAAAAGTGAGATAATCTGATGAGAAAAAATGCTGAGGCCCACTGCCTGAGTCTAAGGAGAAGTACTTGGTAGTTGGAACTAGCCAGCTTCTCCCATAATCTGCACCATACCAAGCCACTAAAGGGTTCGCCTGGCAGAAAGTTCAAAAATACTACTGAATCCAGTGAAATAAGCCTTGTCTCCAAATATTTTTTCTTATTTTCTTAGTGTGTCATCCCTGTTAAAATAAGGAGCAAAAAATTTGTGACCCTTGAAAACATACCCTTTCTTAACAATAAATGAGCAATTTTGATGAGGTGATATTATTCACAATTTATAAATACCTAGCAGTCAGGCATGGTGCAACCACCAATTCTTAGACATTTAGATCAAGAGAGACACTTTAGGTTAGTTAGTTTAAGCCTCTCACTTTACAGAAGAAGAAGAAGACTACAGTGAAATGGACATAGATAGGTTTTCCAAGATCATAGTCACAATTAGCAATGGATTTGGGTCACGCTGTTGGAGAGCCTGCCTTTTGGAGTCAGGCAATGCTGAGTTCAATTTTCATCTCTCCCACTTCTATACCACTGAACACATCTTAATCTTAGTTTCCTCAACCCTGAAAATACAGTGAGATGATATTTGTAGATGAGATAATAATTGTAAAGCAATTAGCACATTGGCTGGCTCATAGCAAACTCTCAATAAATCATACCTATTTTTATTGTTAGCCTTATTATTTCCTTGTCTCCTGTGTGTCTTCCATCATAAAACCAAATACCAGATGTTAAAATAAATACTGGTCTCCTCCAAATGATTATTGTCAAATCATACCCTCTATGATTTGCTCCCCTTCATAGTCTATCCAACACAGGTGGTTTGTAGATGCCCAGTTGGCACCTTAATTTGTAAGGCAAATAGTGACTGAGTCAAATTTTCAGACTCACATTTATATATAGCACAGACCCTGTAAATAAACCTGCAGAGTCAAGTTTTATCTTGTCTACTTTGTGTCATCAAGCTCTTGTACAGGAAATGGAGTGTATTTAATATTGGTGACTCTGTATGTGTCATTTAATCGTCTCTATTGATTGGATTTCATCAGAGTGTGGGGCTTGGACAGAGGTTTGATTAGACTGCAAGTATTCTTGGCCGTTTTCTTTTACCCGACACCATATCAATGTACCTTCTGGTGTGATATCACTTTCAAAATCAATATCTGAAAAAAGCCCTGCACACAGGCACCCAGGAAGAAAAGGCACTGCCTCTAAGTCTCCTTATACACACAGATTAAGCCTCTCCAACTGAAAAAGATTTATTGCATGTTTTAGAGCAGGATAGAGGAGAATATAAGAACTGAAGGTGTCTCCATAGATTTCTTGTGTAATTTACGCAACATTTTTTATTTAAAAGTGTCAAATTCTCCCTGTTAATGTTGGTTGACATTTGAGAATGGATCATTTTTATCAGTGAAATTTTACACTTTCAATCTAGTGCTTTTTTCCCCTAGATGTAATAATAGTCTATAAATATATTATTTGGGCAAATTGATATCTTAGACAGACTATTCTTGCCCAAATTCATTTTGCATGGATTTTACTGCTGTGAAATGTCCACTGGGCCTCCGGACTAATCTTCCACTGAAGCAAAGTTTATTTTTCTATTTGCCAAAGTTGTTCCATCACGAATTCACAAAGCTCAGGCTCCAGATTTAAATAACACAAACTAAGTAGCATTAAGCAGCAAATGTGTCTCTTTATGCTAGGTTCATGGAGTTTGTGGTGGTGTCATTATGCTGACTGGGAAAGGGGCTGGGATAAAATGCTTATTTATCTCTCCTCTGAAACGTGGAATTTTCTCAGAGGTCAGTTGCTGGGATCTTGGTAGTCAGGGTTGAACTGAAACTCTTAGGAGTAGTGAGGCAATTTGAATAACTTCAGACTATTTTAAGTATCAAAACCCTGGGGTTTTGAAATAATATATTCTATCCTGTAAAATGTAAATTCCTAATAAAGCAAGTTACCTGGCATCAATATACCCAGCGTTATACCCTGAGATGGAAGTCTTCTGCCATAGAGTGATAGGAGTAAATGGATAAAGAGCATGAACTCCATTCTGTACTACCACTGTCCTCTTTTTTTGCAATACCTCTCTGTCTGTAACTTTATCATCTCCTCCTGCAGGTTCTTTTATCCTTGCTTTGTGTTCTTCCTTTTGTCATATGTTACTTTAGAAAAGTGCTTAGCACACTAAAGACCCTGAGCCAAATCCCGCAGCTTGTTGTGTAGCAGAAACCATCTGGCCAGCAAAACCTAAACATTTGCTCTCTGGTCTTTGCAGAAAAAGTCTGTAGACCCCTGTATTAGAGCAACAAGTTTTCATTGTGAAATGACAAGTTTTATGTGGGAGAAGTTGGAGGGAAATGCAATTCCTCCCCAAAATACCATCCTGTTCTCTGATAATAATTGTATTTTCTGTATCTCATTTCTAAAGTTACAAGTATCGGACTGTCATTTCTACTTACATTTTTGTATAATGTTCTCAATGTCAGGCAATATTAAGATGCTGAAAACGTAGTTCTGTACATTTTGCTATCTTCTGTGATGACTCCTTCACCCTTATGAAATGGTTAAAGTGTGTGGTTGCCTCTGAAGAGAGAGAAAGTATATATTTATATACATATTTAATGTTTTGAATTGTGATTTTTATAAGCATGTGCACAAATATATTTAATGCAGATTTTAATATTAATTATTCCTGAAGAGCTTTTTCCAGATCCTTATCAATATATTATAGAGAGACTTTTTCTATATTTAGAAAGAAATGTTATGATATGATATCAGGTAAAAATCAGTCTGTAACACAGTAATTTTCACATACATACTTATTTAAACTTTTTCACATTTATAATCAGGGAACCCCAAGCAAGAAAATTATAACTCAGTTGAACTAAAGAAAAGATTCTCAGGCATGACCTTTCCCAAACTGTTTTAGAACTTAATAGAAGTAGGCACCATTTAGTGAGTATTTACTGAGTATCAAGTGTTTTAGGTATAACATTTCAGTTAATCTCCCTGACAATGCTGTGAGGAGGGTTGGAGATGAGGAGACAGAGGCCAAGAGTTTAGTCACCCTCAGTCAAAGGCAGATGTGTCAAGTCTAGAGCTCAAGGTCTTTCCACAACACCGGGTACTTCTAACTGAAGGCAGATCTCCATGGTATGCAGACTTCAAATACCTCTTGGAGGCCAGTTTCACTAGGGATTTGGGAACAGAGAGACCCAGACACTTTCAGAACAGCCCCAGGAGCTTTGATGAGTCCATTGAAAAGCTAAGTAGTACACATTAGGAAAAGAGTCTGTGCTCTGCTTTTCAGTTCATCAGGGTGTGCAATCTTGGGGGAAAGATGTCCACTGCAATTCATGAGAGGGAAGAAGTTCCCCAAGTTCAGCTTTTACTTTACCGAATCCGAACTCGGATTCAGAGCACTCATCCTTCTACAGCCTAGGGCTGAAGTCATCAGTGAAGATGCTGCTGCTATATCATGTAAAGAGTTTCAGTGACCCCAAGTCATGGAAACGTGTTCTTAAGGACCCAGAGGGATCTGGGCTGAAAAAAAAAAATGGGGCATATGTTCTTGATCTGCCCTCCTGACATGACGTATGCTGTGGTTAATTATGCTAAAACTTTGTTCTGATCAGGTTACTTCCCTTTTCACTAACCTTGCCAAAACAATAAATATTTATTTCCAAAGAATATTTTCTCTGTGCATTTACACAGTTTGCTATACATCAACGAGATCCTGGAGATGTGTGTATGGTGTGTCTGTGTGTCTGTGTCTATGTTCTTGTTGATCACATCCTGTAGGTAATGACAAACTGAAAACAGTACAGTCGTCAATGGTATCTGCAGGGGATTGGTTCCAGGATCCTCCATGGGGACCAAAATCCATGGATGCTCAAGTCCTTTATATAAAAAGATGTAGTACAGTTGGACCTCCGTGTCTGCAGGTTCTGCATCCACAGATATGGAGGGCCAACTCTACAGTAGAAAGGATATGAGAAAAGAGTCTCACCACAGGATGGAGGTGGGACATGGAAAAGGTTTGGGTGAGAGTTGGGAGCTTGCTCTAGCCTGGGACTGGGAAGGTCTCACGGGTGATGTAACTTCAGATGAAAAACTCTAAAACTCTAGTATTGGAAGGACAGTCAGATCTAGGTTTTGTGGTACCTGAAACTCATACCATTTGTGAGGGGGGGGGTTCTTTAAGAAAAAAGGTACAAAACCACAAGCATAAAATCACGTAGGAAGCCTTGAAAGATGCCTTAAAATCTTAGGTTTCCTTAGCTCATAGTAAATCTGTTTCAGGTTGGACATTGACATTGTAACCTGATTTTCTCGCTGGGAGCAAATGCCTCTGTCAGCAGATAAAGAGTATCTCTAGGAGCATTTCAGGTATCCTAGGCTGAGATCAAACTGAAGTTTTGCCCTAGACTGTTGGAGAGGCAATCGGGTCTCTGGAAGCTGGTCCAGATGCCAAGGTTAAGATACACTAGAAGTCTCCTGGTTGAGGTGCTGGGCTGTTTTGTGACCTTGAGAAAGACTGGGATCCGGGCAAACTCATGCCATGTAAAGATCCCCAAGGATGAATGTAAGGTACAGCTGTGAGGGCAACCACAAAGGAAGCAGTGATATCCTGCTGTTCTTCCCTATCGTTATCTTCAAACCAGGAGAGAAGCTGGGAAGACTGGCAAATTAACTTCTGTTGTTTTGTGACGATTCCAGGGGAGAGCCTGCTCTTCGTTTAGGTTGTGTGGTGAAGAGAGAGGCTGTGCATTACCCCTCAACATCCCAGTGGGGGTCTCTGGGGCAGCAACACCCTCATAGGTCCATGGGAAGCAGAGGCAGGAACAGGACATGAAGGATCCAGTTCTGAGTGGAGAGGATATGGCACCTTGTAGAAAATAACTGAGAAACACTCTGAAAGTGAAATGCTTTTCCACTTGGAAATGTTCGGTCTCAAACTCACTTAATTTGTGTACTTATCAAGTGCATCAACAACCTTAAGAACAGGTTGGTGTTGCCTGGTAGACATACAATCAAAGCAAATAAACACTAAATAACATGGTTATATTTCCTGTCACAGACCTTTGTTCAAGAGTTCCTTCCATCTTGCTTACCAACTGCTTATCCCCAGTCAATCTGCATTGGATGAAAACGACCTGTCCTATGAGGTCCAGCTCAGCTGGCCATGAAATATGAAAACCTCCCCTGATTCCCCCAGTCACAAATGGTCTTTCTATTTGAAGCATTATGTCTTTACATCTTTCTATGGCTCTACACACTTTCACCTAGAAGTGTGGTTACTTTAGTGAATATCTGGACTAGCCTCTCTTGTCTATGAGGATTAGAATGTTACTCAGGTTCTCTTAAATCTTTTGGGTTTCTGTTTGCTTAATAGTGTTTGTGACAAGGCAAAACTGCACACTGAAATCTCATGGGAAACAAGAGATAGCCTTAGAACTGAGCTAGCCAGATGGAAACAAAGTTGGGAAGTTAAAGGAACCTATCAGCTGTGGGTACAGCAGTCATCTTCATTCACCGACCCAGCCTCACATCATACAAAGCCTGCAGAAAGGAAGCATGACTCATTCACCTTGGTAGGTAGCAAGCCAGTACTGCAAACACAGTGGTTGGTGGGGCATTAAGCACACAGTGCCCAGATGGACTGAAGGTTGTCTGGGTTGTAGCGTGAATGTGTTTCTTAGAGGAAGATACCATTCTGATAGCAAATGTATGAGCTTGGTTACCCATGTACTAAAAAATTATACTTTTCTCCTCAGCTCTTCTACTCCCCGGAGCCCAAATCCTTCCACTGAAGACTTTGTCATTAGGTACTATGACAATGCTTAGTTCCCAGACTCTCATAGGCCAGTCTCCATCTTACTCTCTGTGTATCCCTCAGAGCAAGACCTTTTGCACATAGGAGGCTCTCAATAAGTTTTGAATGAATAGCTGGTTAGAAATCAGCTGTAATATCCTTCTGCATATACAGCACATGTAAGCTACCAGGGTTTGGGGATTTTTTTTCCCCTTTAATCTGTGTTTTCACTAAGAGAAAGAGGGGAGTCATTATTCTTTGACACATGAAGTACCTCATTTTTAATGTAGGTAAACTGCCTGTTCAGAGAAAACAGTACGTTGTGGTACTGAAAACACAACTGTATGGCTCATGAGAGCTACCTTATTATCTGACTAAATTGGTTTATGTAGAAAAAACTAAAGAATAGAAAATATACGTTCAAACATTAAGTAAATATCTTAAATGGAATCAAATTCTTGGAGAAGATATGAAAGCTCTCCATCCGGGGTCAGGATGGGGACGGGGGAAGGCTTGAATCTTTAGCTGATTTGTTGAAGAAAACTTAGCAGTATGTAGTACGTGGTGAAGAATAATCCTGAATTGGCACAAGCAAGAAAGGTAGGATTTGCCTGCTTCTTTGAACATTAGTTCATATCCTTCATATTCATTCTACTGTAGACCATTAAGCTATTTTATGGGCATGAGAGAAGTTCAAGTACAGCACAAGTTGCCAAAAGGATTATGAATTTCATTTTGATTGATCAATAATTAACTGTACCTTGTGAAATTACAGGCTTGACTAACTGTGGAACGTATTGTAGTGAACAGCCCAAGCTGCCAGAAAGAACAGAGAAGACAGAAGAAAAAAAGATGGAAACTGAAACATCTGTCCCCTTTATGCTGCAAGAGCTGGTAACCAAGATCTCGCTGTTTCCTTCTCTATCTAAAGTACAAACAGCATAAAGCAGGGATTGGATTGATACAGGACACTACAGAAGGTGTTTGCTTATAATTATTTCTAGCACTTTTTTGAAGCTCAGGGATAAAACATTTCCAATTATTCATCAAGCTCTTGGAATACATAGGCCTCTATAAGAGGGATTTAGCAGAACAACAAATAGCACACAAGGGTACAGATGAAAGGAAAGAATGTGAAGGGATTATTACCATAAAAAAGCAAATGACTATTTGATGGAATTACAACAATACAGGGAGTCAGAGAGGGATGGGAAAATAATGCTAATTGATAAATACATAGCTGTTTAGCATTAATTTGAATTATGTCATGGCTGTGAAATGAATAATAACTGTCATTTGCTTTTCACACGTGAATATATATATATGTATATATACACACACACACACATATACATATATATATGTATATATATAACTTTTGAAAGATAACTAATCTAGACTTCCGTTGCCTCAGTGGCTGCCTTGGAAAAGCTGTCCACTTTCCTTCAACCAATGAGAGTTCTAATTATTAAAATATTGGTGGAAATTCCCTTTACTAATATCTGACAGCCTTAGTTTACCCAAAATACACAACAATTTGTACTACCCATTTATGGTTTACATCTATGTACTTCTAAACAGGTTTTTTTTTTTTTAGAAGATATTTCTTTTTGTTTGTTTGTTTGTTTAATTATTTATTTATTTTATTTTTGGCTGCGTTGGGTCTTCGTTGCTGCGCGCAGGCTTTCTCTAGTTGCGGCGAGCAGGGGCTACTCTTCGTTGCGGTGCGCGGGCTTCTCATTGCCGTGGCTCCTCTTGTTGCGGAGCACGGGCTCTAGGCGCAAGGGCTTTAGTAGCTGTGGCTCGCGGGCTCCAGAGCACAGGCTCAGTAGTTGTGGCGCATGGACTTAGTTGCTCCGCGGCATGTGGGATCTTCCCGGACCAGGGCTCGAACCCGTGTCCCCTGCATTGGCAAGCAGATTCTTAACCACTGCACCACCAGGGAAGTCCCATAAACAGGTTTTGAGTACTGTCTAATGTGGACAAATGTTAAAATCTAAACCAAATCTAAAACAAAGCATAGGACTGACTATCCCTGTTTCTGTTCTGTAATTCCTCTACGTATTTTTCTTCCTTTGTTAGTACAGAGAAAAGTTAAATTATCTAGCGATTAACAGCAATTTTAGCACAAATATGCTTTTACAATTGCATTTGGCAGATTTATGGATGCTGGGGAATCTCAAAATAGAAGGTGAAATCACTTTCTAACCACAAATAGCTGAGCCACCCCGGTAACAGTATAGTTCAGACCTGGGAATAGATTACCTTTCAAAAAGATATTGAATTTAAGTATTTCTTTCCAGTTACCTCTGATCAGATAAAAAGATTTCTATTTATTTTTTAATAAAATAAAATACTTGGGAATAAAGTACCAAAGGAATTCAAATTAAATGGCAAGACAGGATCTCTAAAACTCTTCTATTATCCCAAACTATAAGAACCCATCCATTGGTTGTTCCACTCAGGAATGTTGAAGTTCTCACAGGCCCATTCAATCATGAACTGTACTTGCCCCAGAGTGTCCTTCAGAGAGCAGAGAGGCACTAGACAGTTAAGTCTTTGAGGTTTTCTGTAGTTCTCTTTCTATTTTTGTTTTCTAAACTTTGTGTTACATACAACTCAAATTTTTAGTTTCAGACAGAAATAGTATACTTGCGGGTGTAGTCAAGACGTAAGATTCATGATGGCACAGCATAATAAAATAAATCAGTTTTGCTACCTAATAATGTGCTTTAAAGAATAGAGAAAGTTTAATGTGCAGTTTAGGAAGGCACACATTTACAAATTAAGATATATCGGTCACCAATGCACTCAATAGATATTAACTCCACAAATCTGCATAATTGTAGTTCTAAACACAACAACATTTTCTGGTCATTTGTGGGGAAAGAAGAGTAAAAAGGGTGAGATACTATAGGGTCGTGGAAGAACTGAGACCTTCAGAATAGCAGATAGGTCAAGAAATAAATGTGTATGAAATAGGATTCCAACTTTTTTTTTGAACAGAGAAAGCGTTTACCGATAAGGAAAAAAATAAAAGATGAAAAGGTATCTAGTCATTTTCTGTGTGTATCTCTTCTGAAATTGGGGATGGGAAAAATATTTCAGTTTTATACTGATTTTCTTATGGCTTTTGGAAATTATTTATTTACATTACACTAAAATAAATACCACAATAAAGTTTTTGTTTACTATGATTTAAAGTAAATGTTTCATGACCAGGATTTAAAGTTACATTTGTGACTGCAAATAATTCTTAGAAATGAATATTTCCCTGTTTTGCTTTTGTACTAAACAAATCTGCAGCAAGTTACTTTAAAAATGAAATAAATCTTGTGTTCATAGTGACAGTCAATAACACTACAGCATAATAATCAATTGCTATTTGTAGCAGCAGGACTAGCAGTGGGGGCAGATCAGTGCAAATTACTGTCACTGTGTGCTGTCATGTATGCAGCCAGCCTGTAGAACCCAAGACAAATGAAGCTCGATTCAGCGGAACGAGACAGTACTTAGTCATACCTGCACCACAACAGAGGAATGTGGGTTGGCATCAAATATAACAGGAAAGTGGATATAAATCTAAAACATTGATGGGTAAGAAAAATAAATTAATCCAGCTAAGAGTTCTGCTCCCAAGATTCAAAGTTAAATGCTCATCCCTTTTCTTTCTATGAGCTGGAAATTGGTGGATTACAGGTGTCTAAGGATCTACAAAAAGGTTAGATGGCTTTTTAGTGAACGCCAGAGAAGTCTGTGCTGTACTTGACTCTGTTTCAGAGAGATGACTGACTCTAAAATCAGATATTAGGTGTAAATCACTAGTAATGGCCAATTCTAATGACAAATTTAAGTGATAATATATTCCACATACAAATAAGAAACAACTAAGAGGGGTGAAAACCATGTTTGTCCATATCATTGGGGGTTAAAATATTTTTTTAATCTTTTTAATTTTTTGTATTTAATTCAAAGAAAGAAAGGAAGCCGTTGGTCTATCTTTGGGAAATCCTTAAATCTTTTCGCCAATCAAGTAATTTTAAAGCTAGAACTACTGATTTTCTACCTTAGTCTCTTTCTGTGATGAATCAGATGACTTGCCTTCTTTTTGCAGGTAGGTAATACAGAATACAGAGAGTAATGGGGAGAAGGCAACCAGTATATTCAAATCCACAAAAGAAATAAGCTGAGCAGACTGACAATAGCATAGTAATCCCTCCATTTCTAACACTCCCCAGTAGTTAATGAAGTTTGCAGAGAGGTATAGTCACTCATTCAGGAGAAAAATGCTTCAAATATTTCCTTGAACAAGATCAGAACCAACCATGTAATCTACTGCACCCTGTTTTAAATGAATCTGGGGTGCCCCTTGTTCAAAAGTAATAACAATTTCAAGACCACACAGCAGACCACTGAAACAAGCGTGGGCCCTCTAAATGTGGGGCTTCCTCGAACAACCCAGATTGTGCACCCATGAAGCCAGCCATTGATGCTAGAGTTCATCTTCCTAAGCTTCGACCTTCCCACAAACACCAGCCTAGTTTGGTTTATGTTACTTAACCCTCAACAAATTGATCTCTAAAACAACGGTTACAGATTGATAGCCTGCAGGCTGAAGTTGGCCCAGAGACATATTCTGGTCGACCTGATGGGTGACTCTTATAGGTCAAGACTGAGTAACAGCTGATCCCTTTGGATGAGACTTCTCAGTCCCTATTATTTCTTATTCTTCGACAGTGAGCCATTTTTGCCCCTTACATACCTGCCTAGCCCCTGTTAACATTTGAGTTTACCACCCATAAAATGGTAATGGAAATCTTTAGCTAGCTTTCCCTGATCCTAATAGCAGTGCAAATAATAGTTGTAAAAGCATCATGCTGGAAAAACCTACATGGATCTTAAGAAAACATTAGTTAAAGCACAAATAAGTTAAGAGTATTGATGAAATGCATATTCTGTAAACTATGCTCTCAGGAAAAATTTGCATTAACTTACTACCTCTTTTAATGAAAACCTGTTAGGAAGAAATGCCACTCTCTACTTTCACCCTGTTTACTTCACTGATCTAGATGGAAAAAAAAAAAAAAAAAAAAAACCCTCAAAAATTCACTTACCAATATGTTGAGCCATTTACAATTCTGAAATCACATTAAAAGCAACTAACAAACACCAAGGGGAAAGGGGCAGAAACACTTAAGTACAATTAAAAGAAACTGAAATGACCCTCGGAAGCAATCTGTGATGAATGAAAAATAGTAACTCTTTTCCCAAGTAAAATGACTTTATCAAAATGACAGCAGGATGCCTAAAATATGTACATTATTTAGAAATGTGACAGTTCACTCGATTGTTAAACATGGTGGTGATAAATTGTAGTTTTCTAAAAGGGACCAAATGACCTGAAAAATAATGCACCTAAGATTTAAGAAAACATATCTGCCAAATATGATAATGCTTTGAGTTCAATACAGTGACTTTCTTACTGATAGTTCATGTTATTAATGGCTTAAATATATAACTCTGTCTTATAACTCTATCATGGGCAGAATCCAACTGCAAACCTAGTGTGTATTTTTATTGCTTTCATCTTGCTAGATTATTTTCAAGATAGAAAGTCTATGCCAATTTAATTGTGATTAGACTTAACTTCTGGACTAAGCTCACATATAAGAAGATGAACAAATCCTAGAATGTATTTTTACAAGTCATCATATTTGACTACTGCTTCAACTTCCCAACGAATGGAATGAAGAACTTAATATAAATTTTTGGTCTCTGCTGTATTTTACTCTGTATTTTTGGCTCTGCTGTAAGAAAGCCGTTTGCCTTATTTGCAGCATTTGGAAAAAAGAAAGCACATAGCAATACTCTTGAGTCAAACTTTTGCCACAGTCAGCCACTGTTTCTGAGATGTCAGGTCTGTATAACTATATTAGAAAGGATTTTTTTCCTTCATTCTGCCTCTATTCCCCAAGCTGTAATTCCATTCAAAGAAATATTTGCCATGTAAGTCAGCAAGGATTAGAACTATCTTTAAGAGATTGCTTTTAGAATATTATTGGTGTTTACCTGGCAGAGAACAGATAAGGCTACTGCTACCGTTATTGTAATTTTACTGAAGATGTGCCTTTTTAATGATGAAAACTGTGTAAGGACTTTGGCTTTCTCTGTTTAAAATATATGCTGCAGAGCTCAAACCTTAAACTAGATGTGTTAGATATGAGATTTCTTTTTTAACAGAATAAATTTAAGGTGGAGCAGGATGTGTGACTAAAAATGTTTCCCAGGAGAAATCTATCTCACGAAGGTGTGATTCATTTGGCCCAGGGAGACTATAAAGCTAGCACCACTAGCCCATACTTCTGAGTTGTTTGCTCTTCATGAAGTAGTCTAGGTATTATCTACTGACCTTTCTTCATTGTCATTTTTCTACAGTGATCTCCTTTTACAATTGATGAATTCCACTTCATCTTTTCTATAATATCCACACATCCCTTGAGTAAGAAATATGGCTTATGGAAAAATGAATAAGGCTTGGGCTTGACAAAAATGAGCTTAGCACTAAGTGGAGATGTTTGCACACATTCTATCATTCTGTATAACCATCTGGAACAAAATGGGTTAGGGATGAGGCTGATTTGGCACCTTTATGGTTGACTAACCTGCACAAATTCACATGCCTAATAAGTGTCAGGGCAAAGATTTGCACCTGTGCTTAAAGGTCCCAGCTCTTTTCATTGTGCCATGTTGTCTTTCTTCAGGATCTATGCATTATAGGCCTCTGTACCTTACAAGCCTTATCAATAAATGAACCAGATGACATCTTTGAGGATTCTTTGGATTGCATTAGAGGTAAAGTTTACAGAACTGGGAATCCAAAATAAAAATGACTGCCCTTTCCCTCATGAGTCTTAAACTAAATTAAAACTGGAATAATTTTTGAATCCTAGAGTCTCAAGAAGAAGCAAATACCATATAAACGAGTTGATAACAAGAATTTTTTGAAATGCCTTTCCCATGATATCATGTATTTGCCTAAAGTTGAAATTTAGTAGAATCTTCTGAGTCATAAGATAAATACCAACCTTTATCTTTTATATTTTTGGTGTTAAGAATTTTTTAATATTTACTTTAATTCTTTGAAGAGCAGTTATTTATTCACATATGTGTGCGTATACATATGTATGTTTAGTATACATATCAATACAACAATGAATGACAAATGTCTTATCCTCGGTTTGCTTAAAATGATTAATAAAGTACCTGTGTAATATTTCTCAGTTAGCTAAAATACTAATTATATAGTTCTGTACCTGAAACCTTATGAATATATACTAGTAAAGAGCATTAAAAATACCACATATGGAGAAAAAAGACATTCAGTTATATTAAATAGCAGGTACAAATACCAGTCTCATGACTATCTCATATATGTAGTTTCATTTTTGTGTTTATATTTAAAAAATATAAAATGCAAACTCAGTGTTATAACAACTTTGTCAATTAGCTAATTTTACAATGTGTAATTCCATCACAAACTTTCCAAGTACTATAAACACTAGTTATTTTTGATGCCCTTTCTATGTTTTCTGCAACATAGAAATAAACAGCAGGGTATTCAACTCCATCATTCATTGGTACTCCTGTTTATTACAGAGAGAAAAAAGGAACTCTAGAAAAATCCCATTTATTTTATGTAGCATGTATATGATAAAGAGCATATCAAGATTTCTATTAAAATAGAAACTCACATTGAATGCTTGCTTGCAGTGCTGACAATACGCTCACAACTGTTGGTTCCAGAAAACATTGTTAGGAATTTTAATGATTTGAATTGTAAGAAATGCATTAGCATTAACTAAAGGTGATGAAAAATCTCTGGTTCTAGTTTTTAGACTCTCCCACCGCCCCCCCTTTTTTTCACTATTTCCTTTCCTTACATTGGATTTTGTCATATGTATAGGTATAGCCATACGGGGAAATGTGAGATTGATTGTGTCGCAGCAACGTAATATAAAGTGAATGGATCTAAGAGTCAAGATTTCACCAAATGAAATATTTTTAACTTCTATTTTTTACTAAGAAAAATAAAACTAGATGGAAACCATTGTATCAATATTACTATTTAGAATTCTAATTATTTAGAATTGTAAGAAGAAAAAGACTCTCAAAAATTGTATTGTGCTCTCCTGTCATGCAAGATGGTGGTAAAATAAAGCTGAAAACCCAGACACTAAGGAGGAAAAAGCAAAGGAAAGGTGAGGTCAGTGGCAAGGTTAAGAAGGATAACCACAGCGCAAAAATGCCCAAGAAAGGGAAACCCACTACAGCTGAAATTCTGTCTTAGTCAGAGGAATCTGCAGGTATTCCCCATCCAAGGAAAGCCATGTGCAAGAGGAAAAGTTCGGCAGTTAAATCCAACATTGAGAGGCAAAAGGGGATGGTTCTTGCTACTGTCACAAGCCAGTTGCTGGTAACAAGAATGGTGGCACCCAAGTGTTCAAACTTGGCAATATATCTAGTTATTATCCTACTGAAGAGGTGACTGAAAAGCCGTTGAGCCACTGAAAAAAACCCTTTTGTTACCATGTGAGAAAACTTAAGAGATAGTGTCATTTACAGATCAACTCTACTGGTCACTGCAGAGGCAAAAATGTGGCTTTCCTGAAGCAGCTTGCTACTTGTAATTGGATCTCTGGTCCTCAATTTAGTTTCTCTATGCTGAACACAAAAGAAATTTGTCATTGCCCCCTCCACCAAAATTGAACTGAAAATACCCAAACATTGCATTGATGCCTACTTCAAGAAGGAGCTACATAAGCCCAGCCACCAAGATGAGATTCTGGACACAGAGAAAAAAATACCAGGTTACAGAGCAGTGCAATATTCATCGCAAAGCTCTGGACTCTCAAAGTATGCCAACAATCATAGCTGTTCCCAGCTCCATGATTATCTGCGTTCAGTGTTCTCTCTTACAAATGAAGATTATCCTCACAAATTGGTGCCCTAAATTTCTAACAGAGAACACTAATTAAAATAACTGAAACATTAAAAATATAGTATTGCTTTAAAAGTCATTCATACCAGCATGTTTTCAGTTCAATTAATTAATATTAACTGATTAATTAATATCTTGAGGTATTGGTACGTAGAGAAAATTTACATTTGACCAAAAATAAAATTTTTATGATAGCCAATTTTTCAAAATCTTTTCTTTTAGAATTAGACAACATTTTTGTCATTGAAAAGTTTGATTCTATATGCAAATTGCAATTAACAGGTAATAAAAAGTGAAGTAACTATTCAATACAAATAATAACTTAGTATTATTTTTCCCCAGAAATAAAAGTAAGGTTTTTTAAAAATATAATACTACCTCATTAAAGTCATAATGCTATTGATATACATGAAGTTTTCAATGAACCTGGATTTTATTTTTTACTTATCATATATCAGATGATGTGAAAGTAATGGTTCACAATTTTAAAGGACATTGATTCTATTTATAGAAATAAGAACAGACACTAGTAGATAAAATATATATGTTCCATATATAAGAGATTTATTATTAAATAAATAGTAACAAACATTAAGTTTTTCTTATTTAGGGGAAAAATCTAGATTCCATAGAACATAGATACAATGCTTGAAAAAAACAGTAATGTCCAGCTAATGGAGGACTCTGAGGGAAAGGGGCCTGCCTGATATTTAGGAAATTATTGTAGCTAGAATAGGGTTAGTTTATCAGTGTTGCAGTTTGGAAAATTAACAACCATGTATAAAACTTACAGGAAAATTGATAACCAACTATCCTACCATCAGAAAAGTGACTCATTTCTCAAAGACATCCATTGAGATATTTTGCAGCACTTAGGGTTCATCAAAGTGTAGCGTTTGTAATATGGGAAAATAGCCTTCAATAATAACCTTTCCCTTAAAATGGTGGCAATTGCCAAGGGCCTAATATAATTTGGCAAAAAGTGCCTTGTGTACTTCAATCAAGAGCTGATTTAATCTTATTACAAAAACTATAATGGTTTTATCGAACTTCTATCTAGTCTCTATTGGTCTAGTCGGGTAGATAGAAATTCACTTCCTCTTTTTGTTCCTTTCACTTAAGATGCTTTGGAAAAGGAAATGAAATTTATCAAGGTAATGTAGTTGATTCTAACAACAAGAACACTTTGAAGTTAAAGTAGTTTAGTTGGGGAATGTCAATGAGGCTTCCATGGAGCGCTTAGATGCTTCGTGCCAGTTATAATGGGCACCCTTCTCCCAAAAGAGAGGAAAATAGTATTTGTTTCACATTATCTTTAACATCTCCAGCAAGCTATCCTTCATACACAATTGCATAATTCATCTAGCACCACTGTCTCACATATAGGTGGTTGTATACACTTATCTGAGAGATTGACAAGCTAAAAAAAAATAACTCTGATGAACATTTATACTCTCAGATGAAAAAGAAAGCATTAAAGTTTATGTATGATACACACATAATTGAAAAACTTTGGAGATATAGTGAAAAGTGAATTGTAGATATTGAATCCCAAGGGAGGGTAAGTTTTGAGATTCTCCAAGAAGCTATTCCTTAGTTATCTCTTTGTGCAATAAGAGGGACTTGAAGAATGATTGATTATAATAGGAAAGATCATGGTGAGCTCAGATGCCTTTGCACACAATCTTTCAATCCCCAGAGTCGTCTCACTAACCCCTCAACTTCAGTCACAAAACTGGCTTGGTCTCTGGAATAAATCTGGTTCATAGGTGGAAAAAAATATGATGTCTCAGCATCAAATAAATCTTATTTTTGTTTGGAATATGCAGTTCCTGTAACTAGGCTTAAGACTATTTGAAAGTAAGTTCATGTCTTACATTCCATTTTTTAGGAACTTGACACACACAATGTACCCTTGTACATTGCACAGGGGTACCCAGTGCCATGGTCCCTCTGTGACAGAGATCTTTCTCTCCCTGGTGCAATTTTCTTAGTGTTTAGAGATATGTTTTTGAATCTTAGTGCTTGTGACTGGATTCCTGCTACTCATTCTTAGATCTACTCATCCTGACAGGGTTCTTGCTTGGAATTTTGCCTATTTTATGAGAAATTCATTGGCTTTTATCACTGAATATCTCAGACATGATTAACTACCTAAAATTTATTTATTGAATACTCAATATGTGTCAGTAACTGTGCTGAATGTAGAGATACAGTAGTAAATAAAACAATATTTTACCTATCTCCCCGGGATTTACAAGCTAGTGGGGAAGCTGGCATTAGACATGAGCTCAGAATGATGATTTATGTTGCAAACGGCCATGACAAAGAGCTATGGAAGTGTATGTCCAGGTATCTAACCTGGTCTGGATGATCAAGGAATGGCTTCTCATGAAAGGATGTTTGAACAGTGACCAGAAAAGAATTAGCAAAGTGAACATGGGCAGAAGACTATTTAAGCTGAAGGAAACATGTATATAAAGACCTAGCAGCATAAAAGGATGGTAGATTAGAGAAAATAAAACTCGTGATGTCTGAACTGTAAATGAGATTGTACCTGTCTGACTTTTTTTCTAACTTCCCAGGACTTGCTGTGATTACCTGCCCTGCCTTATTTCGAGTTATGTCCACTCCACTATTTTTTACTACATTGATGTCTGAGGCCATGGTCTGAATATAAGGTGACTTTGAGGTTAATCAGCAGAGAAACAGGAGTCAAAAGCAAGGTGTGATACCTGAAACTAGCACAACATTGTTAATCAACTATATTCCAATATAAAATAAAAATAAAAAAGCAGAGTGTGGGCTTCCCTGGTGGCGCAGTGGTTGAGAGTCTGCCTGCCAATGCAGGGGACACGGGTCCGAGCCCTGGTCTGGGAAGATCCCACATGCCGCGGAGCAACTGGGCCCGTGAGCCATAATTACTGAGCCTGCACGTCTGGAGCCTGTGCTCCGCAACAAGAGAGGCCGCGATAGTGAGAGGCCCGCGCACCACGATGAAGAGTGGCCCCCGCTTGCCACAACTAGAGAAAGCCCTCGCACAGAAACGAAGACCCAACACAGCCATAAATAAATAAATTAAAAAAAAAAAGCAAACCTTTAAAAAAAAAAAAAAGCAGAGTGTGATAAAAGTAAGATGGATTAGATCAATGAATAGGATGTGCTGTAGGATACATTCTGTGGAAGATTTAGCAGTGGACCTTCACTGTGAGGAATAGAGTGGGGAATGATGAGGGTTGAAGAGAACTTACCAATAGTGATGTTAAGCAAGAGAGAAATTAACAGACAGAAATAACTATTTCCAGTCACATCTTCGTTTGGAATAGAATGTTCACATTTAAGGTTAATATTTGTTTCTAAATTTATTCTTAATGTATCTCTTTAAAAAAGTTAAGAATATTATTAAGATGTTGGGCTCAATTGCATAATATTGTTTGGACATTTTTGATTGTGATTATTTAGATTAATATTTATGTGGTACACATTATGAGTGACAACAATTTAACTCAATTTTTACTAATCTTCCTTATTCAGAATTAGGCACAAATAAGCCCTTACTGTCACTCCGTGCTTATGCACCTAAGTTCTCCAAATCATCAGAGAAATTGGTGTGGGAGACAAGTGTGGAATCGCTGTTTCAAGTCCTCTCCAGGATGACCAGGGTGGGACAGAAGATGCTGCCTGGGGCAGATGGCAGCTGCAGAGCGATGGTGTGATTCAAATTGCTAACCTGGACAGAAAGACTTGGTGTAGGTTGGAAGAGGAGTCAGATTAAGAAAGGGAAGTAAGTTTGTCTCTGCCCAAAGCCCAGCTCTCATCTTGAAGCTTTCACAGCAATTTAATGTGTGTGATCTTTTTAGCCAGGCACAGACCTATCCCTTATTTAAATAGACCCAACTTAAGTCTTTTGCTAAGCAAAAAGCAGAAGAGTTAGCTGAAGTATCAAATTCAGAAATATTGGAGAATTCACCAAAGCATTTTCACAAACCTGAATCGATCTGGGTCTGCTTGGTTTCACCTTAAGGCTATTTTATAAAAAGGTTTCATATCTGAGAGAAACAGAGACACAACTTCAAACACCTTGAAGGGGTAGCAAGGATAGGTATTAGGCAACCTCTGAAATGACCCCCACTGATCCTTGCCTCCTGCTGTGCATGCATTTTTGTTATAAATTCCCTCTGAGTGTGGGTAGACCTAGCAACTCACTTCTAACAAAAAGAATATTGCAAAAATGTTGGGATATTTCTTATAAGACTAAGCATGCAATTAACCAGCAATTGCACCGCTAGGCATTCATCCCAGAGAAATAAGAACTTATTATCACACAAAAACATGTACACAAACGTTTGTAGCAGCTTTATTCATAATAGTAAAAAACTGATATTAGCCTATATGTCCTTCAACATGTTGATAATTAAACAAGCAGTGTTACACACCTTCCCTGGAATACAAGTCAGCAAGAAACAGGAACAAACTATTGATACATACTGTTTGACGAATCTCCAGAGAATTTTATTGAGTGAAAAAAGTCAGTCCCAAAAGGCTGTATACTGAATGTTCCATTTATATAATAATTTTGAAATGACACAATTACAGAAATGGAGAACAGATTAGTGGGTGCCAGGGGTTAGGGGCAGAGTAGAATGGGGAGAAAGAAGTGGGTATGATTATAAAAGAGCAAAATGAGAAATAATTGTGTGGATGAAACTGTTCAGTATCTTGCTATGGTGGTGGTTACACAAACGTACACATCTGATAAAATTGTCTGGAATTAACTACATATGCAACAAAATACAAGTGAAACTGGAGAAATCTGAGTAAGATTTATGGATTATGTCAATGTCAATATCCAGGATGTGATATTTTACTGTAGTTTTGCAAAATGTTACAACTGGGGGAAACTGGACAAAGGGGCCATGGGATCTTTCTATATAATTTCTTACAACTGCATGTGACTACAATTATCTCAATAAAAAAAAAATCCTTAAAAAACTAATGGAATGTCACCTATGAAATTAGCTTACAAAAAGACCTGATCTCTCTGCTTCTTGCTGTCTCCCTCTGTCTCTTTCTCTTAGCCCTTGTTCTGAGGGACACCAGCTGCTGCTGTGTTGTGAGTAGCCCTCTAGAAACTTCTATACATCAAAAATTGATGTCTCCAGCCAACGGCCAGCAAGAACCTAAGTCCCATGAATGGCTACGTGAGTCACCTTAGAAATGGATCTGCCCACAGCCACCTGAGTGAGCTAGACAGCAGATGCCCCCCAACCTTGTCAAGTCTTGGGGTGACTGAAGCACATGCCCATGCTTCAGTAAAGCCTTGTGAGACACACTGAGCAGAGGCACCCAGATAAACCAAGCAGGATTTGTGACCATACAAACTGTAAGATAATAAGCATCTACTGTTACATTATTTACAATAGCCAAGATATGGAAGCAACCTAAGTGTCCATCAACAGATGCATGGATAAAGAAGATGTGATATATATATACAACAGAATACTACTCAGCCATAAAAAAAGAATGACACTCCCAAACTCATTCTACGAGGCCACCATCACCCTGATACCAAAACCAGACAAAGATGTCACAAAGAAAGAAAACTACAGGCCAATATCACTGATGAACATAGATGCAAAAATCCTCAACAAAATACTAGCAAACAGAATCCAACAGCACATTAAAAGGATCATACACCATGATCAAGTGGGGTTTATCCCAGGAATGCAAGGATTCTTCAATATACGCAAATCAATCAATGTGATACATCATATTAACAAACTGAAGGAGAAAAACCATATGATCATCTCAATAGATGCAGAGAAAGCTTTCGACAAAATTCAACACCCAGGGCTTCCCTGGTGGCGCAGTGGTTGAGAATCTGCCTGCTAATGCAGGGGACACGGGTTCGAGCCCTGGTCTGGGAAGATCCCACATGCCACGGAGCAACTAGGCCCGTGAGCCACAACTACTGAGCCTGCGCGTCTGGAGCCTGCGCTCTGCAACAAGAGAGGCCGTGATAGTGAGAGGCCCACGCACCGCGATGAGGAGTGGCCCCCGCTCGCCGCAACTAGAGAAAGCCCTCGCACAGAAACAAAGACCCAACACAGCCAAAAATAAATAAATAAATAAAATTAAAAAAAAAAAAATTCAACACCCATTTATGATAAAAGCCCTGCAGAAAGTAGGCATAGAGGGAACTTTCCTCAACATAATAAAGGCCATATATGACAAACCCACAGCCAACATTGTCCTCAATGGTGAAAAACTGAAACCATTTCCACTAAGATCAGGAACAAGACAAGGTTGCCCACTCTCACCACTATTATTCAACATAGTTTTGGAAGTGTTAGCCACAGCAATCAGAGAAGACAAAGAAATAAAAGGAATCCAAATAGGAAAAGAAGAAGTAAAGCTGTCACTATTTGCAGATGACATGATACTATACATAGAGAATCCTAAAGATGCTACCAGAAAACTCCTAGAGCTAATCAATGAATTTGGTAAAGTAGCAGGATACAAAATTAATGCACAGAAATCTCTTGCATTTCTATACACTAATGACGAAAAATCTGAAAGTGAAATTAAGAAAACACTCCCATTTACCATTGCAACAAAAAGAATAAAATATCTAGGAATAAACCTACCTAAGGAGACAAAAGACCTGTATGCAGAAAATTATAAGACACTGATGAAAGAAATTAAAGATGATACAAATAGATGGAGAGATATACCATGTTCCTGGATTGGAAGAATCAACATTGTGAAAATGACTCTACTACCCAAAGCAATCTACAGATTCAATGCAATCCCTATCAAACTACCACTGGCATTTTTCACAGAACTACAACAAAAAGTTTCACAATTTGTATGGAAACACAAAAGACCCCGAATAGCCAAAGCAATCTTGAGAACGAAAAATGGAGCTGGGGGAATCAGGCTCCCTGACTTCAGACTATATTACAAAGCTTCAGTAATCAAGACAGTTTGGTACTGGCACAAAAACAGAAATATAGATCAATGGAACAGGATAGAAAGCCCAGAGATAAACCCACACACATATGGGCACCTTATTTTTGATAAAGGAGGCAAGCATATACAGTGGAGAAAAGACAGCCTCTTCAATAAGTGGTGCTGGGAAAATTGGACAGGTACATGTAAAAGTATGAAATTAGAACACTCCCTGACACCATGCACAAAAATAAACTCAAAATGGATTAAAGACCTAAGTGTAAGGGCAGACACTATCAAACTCTTAGAGGAAAACATAGGCAGAACACTCTATGACATACATCACAGCAAGATTCTTTTTGACCCAGCTCCCAGAGAAATGGAAATAAGAACACAAATAAACAAATGGGACCTAATGAAACTTAAAAGCTTTTGCACAGCAAAGGAAACCATAAACAAGACCAAAAGACAACCATCAGAATGGGAGAAAATATTTGCAAATGAAGCAACTGACAAAGGATTAATCTCCAAGATTTACAAGCAGCTCATGCAGCTCAATAACAAAAAAACGAACAACCCAATCCAAAAATGGGCAGAAGACCTAAATAGACATTTCTCCAAAGAAGATATACAGATGGCCTACAAACACATGAAAGAATACTCAACATCATTAATCATTAGAGAAATGCAAATCAAAACTACAATGAGATATCATCTCACACCGGTCAGAATGGCCATCATCAAAAAATCTAGAAACAATAAATGCTGGAGAGGGTGTGGAGGAAAGGGAACACTCTTTCACTGTTGGTGGGAATGTAAATTGATACAGCCACTATGGAGAACAGTATGGAGGTTCCTTAAAAAACTACAAATAGAACTACCATACGACCCAGCAATCCCACTACTGGGCATATACCCTGAGAAAACCATAGGTCAAAAAGAGTCATGTACCAAAATGTTCATTGCAGCTCTATTTACAATAGCCAGGACATGGAAGCAATCTAAATGTCCATCGACAGATGAATGGATAAAGAAGATGTGGCACATATATACAATGGAATATTACTCAGCCATAAAAAGAAATGAAATGGAGGTATTTGTAATGAGGTGGATGGAGTTAGAGTCTGTCATACAGAGTGAAGTAAGTCAGAAAGAGAAAAACAAATACAGTATGCTAACTCATATATACGGAATCTAAGGGAAAAAAAAAAAAAAAAAGGCCATGAAGAACCTAGTGGCAAGACGGGAATAAAGACACAGACCTACTAGAGAATGGACTTGAGGATATGGGGAGGGGGTGGGGTGAGATGTGACAGGGTAAGAGAGTGTCATGGACATATATACACTACCAAATGTAAAATAGATAACTAGTGGGAAGCAGCCACATAGCACAGGGAGATCAGCTCGGTGCTTTGTGACCACCTAGAGGGATGGGATGGGGAGGGTGGGAGGGAGGGAGATGCAAGAGGGAAGAGATATGGGAACATATGTATATTTATAACTGATTCACTTTGTTATAAAGCAGAAACTAACACACCATTGTAAAGCAATTATACTTCAATAAAGATGTTTAAAAAAAAAAAAAAGAAAGAAAAGAGCGAAAGAGAAAAAAGTTAAACATCTGCTGTTTTAAGCTGCTGTGTTTTGAGGTAATTTGTTAGGCAGCAGTAGATAACTAAGGGAAGAATCATACACCTGACAATGATAGATCCTAAAAAGTCTCTACATTTAGTTCCTCACAATGTCTCACAGGATGGCAATGCCCCCATTCTCCCTTCACCTTTCATCCCTCTTACAAAAACAAATAAACAAACAAACAAGCTTTAGCGCCATGAGATATTTGTCCACTTCAGCCTTACTCCAGCCTGCTCTCAACTTACAAGGCTAACGGGTGTGAATCCCTTGTTCTCTGGCTTTTGTTGGGTTGGACCAATGAGAAGGCACCTCAGGAGACCAGCGGGCAGGAGGGGAGTGAGGTTATTTTTTTCTTTCCTGGCTCCCTCCCTGTAAGGTCACCTTGAATAAGCACTAAGGCTGATCCATTGACAGAAGTTTCTCCCCTTCTTCAAGCAGCCTGAGGTCCTGGACTCTGAACTCTTCTTCTGCCCCTCAGGTCCAGGGGCAAACAGCATCCCTGAGGCTGTTAGCACTTCATTCTTGTATTGAGTCCTTGTGGTTTCCCTACACTCCAACCACACCTCTGCACATAGTCCTTGGCAAATTATCCCACTTTGCTGACGTCATGTGCTTCTTGATGAGACTCAATGGTTTTTCCATCTTACTCCCCTTTCTCTTCCCTCACACTCTTTTTATATCTTTGGGCCCTTTCCTTCAACATAAATTTTTTCCCTTTCTTTTTTTTTTCCTGGATTTACCTTGATGTTCTTTCTAATGTTAATCAATTTAACCTTTCCAGTTTTCTTTCAGGGCTCAGAATTAGGCACCACAAAGATTATTATTAGAAGGCAGAAATTCACAAGCAGTTGCAAAGATGTTAATTATTTTTATTTAGGACCACCTTTTACAGCTGTGCAGCTTTTGTGTGGCAGAAAATTCTCCAGGCAGAGGGAGCAGAGGTTTGAAATCCATACTAGACCATGCTCTACCTGCCAGACCTTGGAGCAGGACAGCCCCTGACTCAGGAAAGCGGCGCATGTATTTCCTTCTAAAGGCACCTTCTGCTGGCCTAGCTGTGCTCCCAGAGGGGTCTCTCTGCTGCCCAGTGAAGACCCTCTTTCTAAATAACACCAAGGACATTCTATGCTCTCTGAGGCTCTGTTTTGTCTCTGTCACATTAAGATCATCATTTAAAATATCCTGAAAATATGAAAGAAGAGTTTGTGAATCAGGGTGTGTGATTTTTAGTAATAGGAAGCTAAAAAAGGACATTTGTACTCTGCTTAGGTAAAAATAACCATCGTGTTTCCTTTTAGTTGGCAAGTTTTCATTCATTTGTAATATCCCTGTATTCGTCATCTATCAGATTTCTGTAGCCTACTGAATGGCAGCCAGCACGACTGGACTTCAATGAAAACATCAAATTAAGCCATAATGTAAGATATTTTTAAAGCTAATTTGGCACCTCAGTTTCACCAAAGCCCTATGTGTTTAGAGATCCTCTCAGCTGAATAATGCACCCTCACGATTTATCAGTTGAACAAGATTCAAATGCAAGTGACAAACACACACATGAGCAAAGCATGCACATGGAATGTCATCTTTGAAGTGTTAAGGAGTCTGGATAAAAGCTGATCTGTGAATTATCCAGAAACAACAACTCTCATTCACTCATTCATTCATTCACAGCACGAGCTCTTTGACTATCTTAGGGGAGCCTTCATTTTGAGGTTCCTGAGTCTGCATGTTTTACTACTTTTTTTCTGCACTGGGTCTGCAGTGCAGGGAATGATGACAGCCACTCTCTGGGAAGCTTGTTTCTACGAATGATGTCTCTAAAGTTGCCCTGTGACAAGGCTGTCTCGGTGGAACTGAACCTTTCCCTGTGCAGCCTAACCAAAAGGTACTGTGAAGGTTCTGGGCAATGATTTAATTTGGTGTGACTATGATGTTTACAATGAATCCGTATCAGCTTTTCTTGAGTTTAAAATACGGCACAGTTTTACTTCTACTAAATATTCTCTGTGTAAACGTTTAATTTCTTGAAGTTCTAAATGTTGGACGCATTCTCATTAAAACTGCACTTTCATATCATCTCTGCTGTGTTGATAAATATATTACAAAAATATCAAGGTTTGGAAAGATCATTTTAATCTATGATGTGTATTATTTGAAGTATTTGACTTGTAAGGTAGGTAATGAGAAGATACCATTTTGTATTTTACTGTAATTTAAATAGCACTTTTTATCAAAAATAAATAAAGATAAATGGGAAATGGAGCAATCATTGAGAGTAAGATGTTTCTCAAACATAGAATATAATAAAGCTCCTTCAAAATATGTGATTTTATTTTTCTAAAGAAATATATTCTCTCCAATAAACATCTAGCATTTTTAGATAAAATAAGGTAGTAGACAGAACAAACATTTCGTGCACATAGAGCTTTCAAGATTTTTATGGACATTTATTTATAAATATGTGCAAGCATTCTTTTTTCTGTATTTTCTCCTTGCTGGTCAATTGCAAACTGATCACTTACAATTGTACTTGAGTGCTTAGTGACCAGAAAATTTACAAATGCTTCTGCTGCCAGAGAAACTGAAAGTGCACAAGCAGATTGAAGGAAATACTACAGGCAAAAATTAGGCATCATTAGTTACCCCTGCTAATACTGCAGAAAATTGGAATGCTTGCCTCGCTGAGAATTGGAAAACATTCCTGAAGTTTATTTAAAACGACTGAAAAGACTTTTATGTATACATAGATATCATGATTTTGGGACATTGTGTTGTTATACCTTGTAAGTACATTTTAAAATTCATTTGCACTTAATAGATCTAAGATACTTTTTTAAAATTCCAAACTTTTTATTTGTATTTTATGACTATATATTTAAAACCTTACGTAAAGACAAAAGTTTTAGGACATAAATGCTAGAATTTATGACTAGTTCTATACTAATATAATTGTCATATTGATAGTCTAGGCTAACTGTCAACAAAAATTATGTCACATTTAAGATCTTTCTTCTGAACTTTTCCTTACTAAATCATTAATAAACCATTAGACAATCGGGGTTTTTCTCAGTAGACTGACTAAACTTAGTATTACATTTTAATACTAAGATTAGTATTAAATCTTAGTATTTAAGATTTAATACTTAAATTAAAATTCAAGTATTAAATTCTTAAATTAATAGATTCAGGTGGAAAACATATTTATTGAACACATACTATGTTTAATAGCATTATTTTAGGTGTTACAAAGAATTCAGAAATAGAGGACGTATATTATCTAGTGAGGGAGACTTACATATCAATAACCAAAATACCAATCAGATGTTTTAAATATTCTGATGGAGGTTAAATGCATGCTGACAACATTAAGAGAACAGTTATTTTGTGTTGCTTCATATATATCCTTTGTCTTTGTAGGTTTTATTTTTTGCCATGTAATGACCTCCCTCTGTCTCAGACCTCCCTCTCTTTCTCCGTATTTGAGAATGAATAAGAGAGAGAGAGAAAGAGAGAACGACTATTGTGAGGCAAAATAAACGTCTTTAAAAAATGTGTGTGTGTGTGTGTGTGTGTGTGTTGTTGTTGTATTTGTTTTGGGGGAGACCACAGCCGATTCCTCCTATACATTGTTTTTTTTCTTTCTTGTGCCACTAATGGCTATATACTTTTCTTGATATTTTCAGTGTTTATGCTTACATATGACCTTACTGTCAATATCTCTGTCAAGTACATTTCCTCAACACCTGTTATAAAATGCTACAGGCTTCCATGCACATGCGACACCATATTGGAATGATCCAGTTCATTTGACATAATGCAAATAGGTAGAGTACATGTTGCCTAACATATTTAAGCACCATTATATTTTGATCAAGGGAGACTTTGGGAAGATTTTGGATGGCATAACATATAAAGATTCTTTCAGCACGCTTATTATTGAAACCAATCAACCAAAGAAATGCCATTGAGAAACATGCCCTTTCTGGTTAAAGATAATGCTGAGACATATGATAAAAGATGTGTAATTAAATTAGGGCTTTCACATAGCCATCACACCTTTATCCATAAATATAAGTGGGTATGCATATTATTTTGTAAAGTATATGGATTTCTAGTTTACTTTAAATCCTTTCTGAAGAGTTTTTGATTCATAAGTTTCTTTAAAGAAATAAAAATGGGCACACATAAGACATTCATTTGTAATTTTTATCTTTGAAGCATGTCCTATATATAGAGGAACCATGAAGCATTTAGCACCATTAGTATGGAACTGATAAAAAGTTTTATCAGCCATTGATTTCTCATGCTGTTAGTGTGGAACAGAGTCAGCATAATATAGAATAGAAAGAAAATTTAAGATTAATTAAATTACTTCATTTATTCAATAAAAATCTTTTATGTGCCTACTACGTACACTGCCTTTGTTTGGCCTTGTTGATTTATAACTGAGTAGGGCCCAATTCCTGTCTTCAAAGAATTTTTATCACACACACACACACACACACACACACACACATACACACCCATCTAGCAAAGATTCTTCTTCCAGTTCAGGCATAAGATGGTAACCAGCATGAAGACACAATTATTTGGGAATAAACAGTTAAAAACAAAACAACAACACTGCCAAAAAGTATTTTTTCTTTCCTTTTCAGATTGTAATTGCATATCCTTTTTTTTTTTTTTTGACAGCAAAGGGAGTCCAGGAGACAGGTAAGAAGCTTGGATGCATAGAAATAGCCACAGAATGACAGGTATATGAATGTCTATTTTGTTGCAAGCCACTAAGGTAGGTACTTAGCACAGTATTACTTTCAGATAGACACTGATGATAATGATCACCATCCTTAATAAAAACCATATGACAAACACAGGCTTCATTATAAATGTTATATTCTTCCCGAGTTTAGGGCCATGATTCTTTTACTTCTGTATAAAACAATAATATATGTATTCCATTATGTACAGTAAGTGCTCGTGTTGTATGACTAAACTTATTTTATTTTATTCATCTTCCTGAAATAGCCTGAGTTTTACTTTGTGTTGCTAAAATTTAAGCCTTCAGTTTGTAATATGTTACTTTTCATTGTTCATTGAAAAATAAAATTTCAAAGCCTACTGAATATAGTTTTATAAAGATTTTCACCTGTACAAGTTATTGCTTAAATTATAGCTTTCTGATGTCAAGAACTCATTAATTTTTTTTAAATTTGCAGACGTTAACCCAAGTAAATGGTCAATACAAATTATCTAAAAATTTCTAGTAAATGTGGCTTTCCTTTGAGTGATTATCAGGAAAAGGAAAGCCAGCATCTACTGGAAAGGCACAGTTCCACTGTAATATGACATGCTCCCTGAGCATGGCTAGTCTTAGTTCCTCATTTAGTCTTTGACAGTTAACAAAAATGCAGGCATGACTATAATGCTCATCAAATAACAAATTCAGTAGGAAGGAACAAAAATAATATTGGATTCACAAGCTGCACTGCTGTCGTTGTTTATACACAGGGCTTAGACTTGATTAGGTGGCACGGGATGATGCAAATGGCATAACAAATCTCTATTAATTGCAAAAGATTTCTCAAAGGATATAGATTTTAAATTCCCCTCCAAAGGAGTTGAGTAAGAATGTTGGAGAAGAAACTCTTCCAGATATGATAGCTTGTTTCCGTAAGAGAAAGAGAAAGAGGAGTAAGAGAAAATTAGGTATGTTGGAGAGGAATTGCACTTCAGGGGTTTAGTGAGAGGCTCTGAAGTCTATAAGTAAGATTACTGTGTACATGCTGTGACCAGAGATGATTAGGTTAGGGTCTGGGAAACTGAGTGGCTGCTGTGACGGCAACATCATTTAAGGGGAGCAATTTGAGACGGAAAGTCCAATGAGATGATCATGGTGATGATGGTGATAATACACACATATATAACTTATTTACATATATAATCTATATGGATATGTTTATATATATATATGGAGCTCAGTTTATAAAATTCTTCTACTTTTTTGCTTTTAATTTTCACTAAATCCTGTGTTTAAGGCAATTATTAATACATATTAAAAGATAAATATATGTGAAATGACATGTCAAAGATTCAGAAATATGTAATGGAGAAGGGAACTGAATCCAGATTTTCTGGTATCTGGTCCAAGGCCCTTTTGGAGAGAAAATAGCAATGCTTGCTAATGAAGCAGCTGGGTAAGATGACTTTTCTAAGGTTGGTGATTCATTTATTACTGTATAATGTGATTATCAGCCAAAGATGCCTTGCTATCTTCTTGTTAATTCAAATTTGTCTGTTTAGAAATCTGACTAGAAGAAAACTAAGGTTATTTTAATTATTCTCTGGAAGAAAAACTTGGGTAAATTATCAAATTTTTCACTTCATGAAGTTGTTTTTGCCTACTGGTATAAGGACTATTGCAAATGTGCACATTGTATGAGTTTTCACCAAGGACAGCCTCCTAAGCCGTGTTATGACAAGCTGATTGTGCTAAGCACTGATGGCCATGGGAAGTTTGCCTGAGTGAAGACTGGAGAATCAGACCCAAGCTCTTGAGTACAGAGGCTATAATTGGTAAGAGACCTTAACTCGTGAAAGGCAGTAAAATATATGTTTCAGAGTTTTAAATAAATATATCACCATTTCAGGTGAATTAATAAGATATGACTTGAGTTGTAGTTAAATATATGGTCACTTGAGACTGTGTAGTTTCTTTGGATGTAATAGAGGAGAGATTGTCATTGAAAATACGCTAACCAACAGTTCCTACCCAGGGTAATTTTACTTTTATTTTTAGTTCATGATTTTTATCATCAGAAAACTGATAACTACTCTTTTAGACCCATCCATTCAAGAGAATGATGTTCTTACTGATTAGGATGGTTGCATAGAGGAGATTTGTTGTCTATTCTGAGGGTGAGCTATTCTAGCCTTGAAATATTTGGTGTAGCGAGAACAGTACATGGTTTATGGGCTCATTCTAATAGAATGCAGCTCCATCTCTCATTTTCCACTGATAGTTAAACCATTAAAGAAACAGTTCACAAGTACCAAATTAAAAGAAGTCGACGTGAATCCGAAGTGCATCTAAACCATTTTGGTTTCCAGCTACGATTCATTCAAATGGCTAAGAATCAAGTTTAATTTGATAATTGGTAGAGGAAGTACATATTTAGGGCTATCTCCCACTAGTTAGACCTTTAGTTCAGTAAATATCATCTGCACATTCTGGCAGATGCTATCTGCAATGACGCCCAAATGAGAAAAATCCCCCTCTTCAGTCACAAATTTACTAAATGATATTATGGCACTTGAAGGGTTCTTAGTATGAATTCACCTCAATAAGTCCAAAATAAGGCTGACATTTTGTGCCGAGAAATAGAAAATGAACTAATTATTCAGCATGGAATGACCAAAAATATTGCAAAGCATTTCTTGCAAATCCAGAATTTAATAGGGTGTATTGTTCATTACAAAAGATCATTGTTCTGACTAACTTTTCCAAAGTTGTATAAGCTTAAGGATACTTGTGTTCACAATCACAGCCCTTCTGTTGTCCACCACGAGTTCAATTCTATGCTACTCTTTTGGAACTTTGTTTTTTATCATGAAGTAATCAGTTAATAATTTATATTTCAGTTCATTGGATCTTAAAACCCATGTTTTGCTGGTTATAGAAGCAATATTCAGGAGGAATAGAAAAGAGGGAAATAGAATCCAAGCTGAACAAAAGACAATTAAAAATAAGATGATATAAATGACAGGATTTTTAAAGATTATGGAATATCCATCTCATGGATATTGTTTAAAGATATTTCTGTAATGACTCAGATGCTTGCATGTCCTTATGCTCAATCAAAGCTGTTTATTTCATACCAAAGTATGAGCTACAGATGATTTTTCAAGTTTTTTTTTCTGCTAGATATTTAACAAAACCTGGTCACAAATAAGCTTTGGAGAAGAGTATTTTTCTTATTGGTGATTTAGATTGGCTGAGGAAACAAAGGGTAATTTATAACTTTAATTTACTAAAAGCATGTGAATTGAATATGCTTGGATTCAATAACGGTACTGTGATGCTTAACTCCAGCTGTATCTGTCTTTGCGAATGGTGATTAAAAAAGGCAAATTTGCTTACATCTTTCCTTGCTGACACTGAGGTCATTACTTTATGGGTTTGCTTTCATTTGCTCATCCATAGTAATTTCTATTTTTGGCTACTCTTGCAAAAAAAAAATCAGATGCCCTGGATCAAAATAGATACTCTCATAGTGCAATTATAGCACCAGGCAAAAGCTACTGTATATGAAAAAACAAGAAGAAAAGGAATATGCCCGGTTTTATCATAAAACATAACCAATAACTTTAAGATACTTAACACAGAAAAAACATTCCCCACACTGCTCTTTGTTACCACATAAAAATGCCTTCATAATGGTTATTCCTTGACACGAGGTCTTTATAAAAGAAATAATTTATTGCCTTACCTGTAACTGAAATAATGGCTAAATCATTAAAAAAAAAAAGTCTAGTAGCTCCTTCAGAGTAAATCTTCCACAACTTGCTACAGTGCTAATCATAAGCATGTTATACAGTAAGTTAGCCCGAAGCTAAGTTAAGCAGGCAGATTAGGACTGTAATATAGTATCAGGACTCATAAATCAAGTGTGCTTGCAGATTTCCTTTCACTTTCTGCTCCTTCTTACAGTTCAGACAAGTCATAATTACACATCAGTAGGCATTGTGAACAGAGGAATGAGCTACAACATAACGCACAATAAACCCTGTCATATAAAAGCAAACTGGATAAAATAACAGAAGCAATACTCCATTTTACAACATCACACTAAAGAATTACACTGTGCCATTGTGTATTATTCTGATCAATCATGAATCCATCCACAATTGACAGCTCAGTGGGCAAAAACTTACCATTGAAGAATAGTTTCCAGTTTTATTATTTTCTTGTTTGATTATACACATTAAACACAAGACTGTGTGTGATTCTGAAAAGCCACAGGTACATAATATAGCACTGCCCTGCACACATTGCAATTAGATAAATTCTGCTAATGCTCTTTTAAAGCTTTCTTTTATTAGACATGCTTAAAATAATTCATACCGGATGAACTGTAAGTGGTTCTTTATTCATGTTTTATTAGTATTATAATTTTGAGTAATTATTCAGGTATTCTTGTTACCTTAGACCAAAGAGATGTTGACTCTGAAGTCTTTTCTGTTATTTTCAGGCTTAGATGATATTACCACTAAGCTCAAAAGACCCTCCTTTATCACTAGGTTTGAGCCGAACATTGAAAATGGGATTTAATGAAACATGAGCAAATATTGGTTGTTTCAATTCTAATAAAACATTTAAAAGAACTAATAAATGTAAGGTAATTGTTGAATGCTAATCTAAAATTGCTACTACCGGTTTTATTTTATAGTTGGAACTCAGCAGGTGTTGAGGGGATATATTTTTCACATTATTCATCAAATGCAGTTTTGAGAGGCACCAAGGTGTTTTTACCTACTCCACATTCATAAGAATTTAATTACAGTTAATATATTAAAGATATCAGAAATATAGAGAAAATAATCTTAGAGCCAGAGAGTAAATTATATGCCACACTGGAATTTCCTTCCAGATGCTACTGGGGCCACATTTTAACTATAATTCATGTGTACATGAAGGAGATTCTTTTGAGAAATGTGGAGTTCATATAACTACTTTTATTTAAATTACTGATTTAAAAAATTTTTTTCTCCATAGGACACTGTTTTAAGACTGTTAGGATTTAAAGAGAAACAACGAAATCAATGATTGGAGGGAGACTGGAAGAACCAAAGGGGGTGAGTGTGATTTAGTCACATTTTATGCAAACACCAGTGACCTTGAAACTACAAAGCCTGAGTTGAGACTTCAGTTGACCTAAACTCTACCATGTCCTTAAGGGGCAGAGCCACATTTTTGATGTCTATTCACAGAATGTAATACTGTATTTGGGGCATAATTATTTTTTCCAGGAAAAAATCCCCTATACCCTTATGCTCCCAGAAGATTCTGTGCTAACCTCTAGCATAGCAATTAACTTGTTGCATAATAATTGTGTGTTTACTCTTGTCTTTTTTTGAGGTCAAAAACTGTCTTATTTAACATTTCTATGCCCATGGTTAAAGGATAGATTTGATCGTTATAGAATTAAAGCTCAAATATTCGTTTAGTCTTGGCTCAATAATAATGATATTAATAATATTGATTGATGGTATAGTATATGCCAGGCACTGTGATATATGCTTTATAGACTAGATCTCATTTAATCTTCAGAAAAATTGGATGTCTTTACCCAGCAGTCCAACTCCAGAGGCTCTGCTGTCAACTATGCTCCACTCCCTTTAATTTCAGGTCAGCTTCTTCATCTTTCCTAATCGTAGTAAATTTAATTCCCTCCTCCATGAAGAAGTTTCTGTCAAAATGGTTGAGGTCAAAGTTTAAGTCTGGGCAAAATCCCACGCTGGTCAGGGTGGAATCCCACAGGAACCTGTACTGAGAATGTCTTAACAGAGGGCCTTGACATGGCCAGATCCACTGGAACACCTCTTCTAGGATTTGCTTACACCTTTCCTTCCTAACCCTGGGGACACATTGCTTTATGGGTTTGCTTGTATTTACTAATCATCTAGTGTTTGTTTGTATTTTGTTTTATCTTGTTTGGTTTTGTTCAAAACTTCTGAAAAAATCATGGACAACCTTCCAAGAAGCTAATTATTTCTCCAGTATGGAAGGCTGGGTCCTCTTTGAGTTCCATGGTTGAAAACTGCAGGATTAGGCCAGAATAATTTCTTACATTATTGTCTTGCTATATTGAAAACATGGGCATTACTTTCCTACCCCAAGTAATGTTTAATTGAGGTTGGATCCACTAGTCCATTTAGGCTCCGTCAGTCAATTAAGTGGGGATAAGGGTGAGAAATTAGTAACATGGCACTATGTCCAAATTAAAACTTCGTTCTTCAAGTATTTAACAGCTTATCTTTTAGTTTGTTATTGTTGAAACATGACCTTAAGGGAATGAAGGAATCCTATGAAAGCTGAGCAGACTTGGATTCAAGAGAGGCAGGAGCCTTCAGATAATTCTGAGTAGGAATTCTTAAGTGTGTATAATTAAAATGTTTTATAGCCCTAATATTTCATTTTAGCAAACAATTTTCACCTCTTTCCTATTGTGAGGCCTTGATGTCAGCTGTTGGTAAATATCCCCAAGGAAATGGTAACCTTGTTATATAAACCTTTTGATTAGTTGTATTAGTGAAATTAATACAAGGCGAGCAGAAAATGGGAATAAATGGGAATAAAAAGGGGGCAAAAAGACCTTATTATGTCTTACCATCTACAGACTGGGAGTACAACACCTAAATCATCGAGAAGCCTCTCTCTCTTCATACACATGCCCAGAGTTAATTTATTGGAAATTACACTTAATACCAAGGTCAGCAGCTTAAGTTTCGAACTGTTTGACTCTTCTCCATTAAAGTGTGGATCAAGTCAAAAATTTATGACTTAGTTACTTAAAATTGACAACAGATCAGGCATTTCCCAACAAGGAAACAGAGTAGGTTATGAAGATCTAAAAATCCTCAAATGTAGAAACTGAGTAAAAAGGGATTAGCAGCTCTGTCAAGCTGAGAGGTGGCAGAGGGTAATTTTGTCTTTATCTTGAAATGTTGCTAACATCAGGAAGAATTAGTATAAAAAGTCTTATATAAGACATCTGTTAACTTGGTCAGCCAAATTAGAAAAAAAATTCTTTAAAATTTCTAAATAGTCATCACTTTTCAATGGGTATCAATGTGGACAGCAAAACTGCATGAAATACAAATACAGTTGAACTTCAACTGTATGAAAAAGACATCTTGGCAATAGCAAATATCTGTTGGAATATATAGATACTGAAATAATGAGTAATTCATAGTTGATTTGCAGTTTGGAGATTATATAAATATATGCAGCCGTACGGTTAAAAAGGCTTTTTCTTCCCCATTTATTTTCTTAGAAAGTGTTATTATCTAGCCTGTTTAAATAGCAACTATGCAAATTTCTCATGCTTTATAAATGTTTCACCAAAGAATTCTCAACCAATCAATTAATTCTATTTTTTTTTTTCCTGATTGTCAGCAGATGAGTATCTTTTGAGAATGGTTCTCTTTTTTCTCAGTTGGTTTCTGTAGAACTCTGACTCCATTTCCTGTAGAAGTCTTTTGGGAAGGGAGAAAAAAGTGGATCATATGAAAGGAATTGTTTTCTCTTCATGGAAGTTAACCCTTTATTTTTCCTACCTCTCTCTCCTTTTGACTAGAATCTGGAGGAGAGAAAAACATAGGATAACAGCTTTGACGTGAAAATCTGGTTTAAGAAGGGTTACTTAGTAAGTATTTAGATCATTAATAGGCATTTGAGTTTATATTCATGTCAAACTGCCTCCAACTTTTACTTATATAAATGTCTATAGGTGCAGAAGACTGGAATTAAATCTCTGAAATGTAGAATCTCAATTTTAGAAGGACTGTTTTAGAAGGAACATCCACTTACAGGTGATTTTTAAAGCCATGAGCCTGAATGAGGTCTTCAAGGGAGTGAGTATAGGCCAAAAAGAGAATCAATTCTATGAGCAAGTCCTTTGGCACCAAGCATTATGAAGGTGAAGAGAGGAAGAAAAACTAGTAGGAGACTAGGAAGAAGGAAATAGTGAAGTCGGAGGAAAATCAAGGGAGTGGGTGTCTGGAAGGTGAGTGGGGAAAGTGCTTTCAGATCAAGCATGCTAGAAACTGAGAACTAGGCAATGCAAATGGCAATGTGGAGATAATTCATGACCTTGACAAAGCAGTGTTTATGGTGTTTCTAATGGGCTTCAGAGAGCATGGGCATAGAGAAACTGGTGAGAGAAAGTCTGAACACTTATAGGAAATTTCCTATAAAGAGGAGCACAGGTTTAGATTAATAACTGAAAAGGGAAATAGGGTTTAGAGAGATTAAGATGGAAAAAAATAACAGCATGTTTATAGGATAATGGAACTATGTAGAGAGGGATAAAATGATGTTTGTAGGAAAAAATTGATGGTATATGTTGGAGTGGGAAAGAACTGGATCTAGTATACAAATGGAGGAGTTGACTTTAGTTAGGAACACCAGTTATATCTATAACTATGAGTTCTGTCTAGATCCATCCATACCCAGATTGCTCTATCTTTCTACATATGAATCTATATCACATACATAAATTATAAGTAACAGAGTTAGATGGTTTCAGTTGCTGGTAGGTGGGCAGATGTGGTATTTGGAGTTTGTGAGAATTCTCTTCTCACTGCTTCAGCTTTCTCAATGGAGTGGGAAGTCTGGTAATCCCCTGGACATAGGATTTGTGGGAAGTGTTGGAGTTTGGGGTAGAGAGAAGGATGCAATAAACTAGGAGAGTGAGATGAGAAAAGCATAGCATGTGTGTCTGACAACATTAAGGATCTTGTTTAGAATTTAAGGCAAGAATAAGTTGCAGGTTTGTGTTTTCCTCCAGCCATGGGCAGGTACAGAGCAGGGAGAGACTTGTATTGACCTACTGTTGTGATTTGTCAGAGAGTACAATAAAGCAGCAAGAGAGGCCAAGGAGTTGGGATTGTAAGCAAGGGAATGATTACACTGATTGACCTTGGAATTCAAGCTGTGAAGGACTGGCGTGACCTCTTACAACATCTTCCTAAGTGGCATCCTTGGTTGCTTTCTCCTTTTATCCTTTATGCTGCCACAAGTTACCTATACTCCATAGCACAAAACTGCTCATTCCTCTCTTTTTTCTTAGTAGCCTCCAAAGGCTACCCATTGTCCTTAGGAGAAAGTGTAAATGTCTTAGCATGACATTAAATTCCAGCCTTAGCTTGCACCTCACTTCCTTATGCCCTAGTCCATTCTCATCATTACCCAAGTAGGGCATGTTCTTTCAAACATATTCTTTTGCCATGTGGTTCTCTTTGTCAGAAAGGTCTTTCTCTCAGGCTTCTAGCCCCTATTCATCCTAGAAAACCCAAAGGGAATTCATTGCTTTGTAAAACTTGTGTCATTTTTTTTTTCAAGGCACAGATAATTTGTCTTCCTTTATTCCCATTGCACCTGGTTAATATTTTTTAGGATGCTGACTTTGTATTGCAATCAAGTATTGGCTAACTTTGTATTGTAATCAACTACTGACATGTCTGAATCCCTAGAACTGGTAACGTTTAAAGTTATGGAATGGGTATTACTCATATTTTTTATTCCTGTGACTCAAATCATTCCTGTCTTATAATTATCTATAGGAATTTTTATGAACGGTTATATAAGCAAACAAACGAACTGAAATGGGAACATATGGTGGTGCCAAATATCTTTACATATTTGGTAGAAAATGGAGGACTTTGAATTGAATATGGTAGACATAGCTCTTAATCCAAAAAAGAAAATAAGAAATATAAGGTAAAAGTATGGCTGTTCCATTTTGGGAAGAGTGAACCACAGTATCTAAGAGGGAAAAGGGGGAGCATGCTAATTCTAAAGGATAATGAAACAGACCTGAGAAGTTAGTAGAGAATCATCTCTGTGGCCTAGTAACTAAAAACAAATTCAGTATCATGAAGCTATTACCGCTGTTAAGTTGCTACTGCCACCCCATTCAATGGGATTTGTGAATTTTCCCCAGGTTGTTTTAGCATCCAGATACCTTGAACATGTATGTGGCTGGTTGCCTGTTCATCTGGTAACATTCACGGTTTCTTCTAATGCAGTGCCTCCCATCCATTGTTCCTCAGTTTCCTTTCAGAAGAGTGGTGGTGATATTTCTTGTTCTGCCTACAATAGTTGGAGAATATAAGTAAGGCCATAGCGAGGAATATCTTTGAAAGTGCTAGATGAATACAAGGCTTTATTAATTGTCTAAAATGAGAAAGAAAATCTGAAATATTAGTTGTGTTGTGAGAAATGGAAAGCTAGGCTTTCATTGGCTTTATTTCCTTTATAAATGACTGCTAATTTAATGGACAAAGTAAATATTTATGTAAAATCTTTTTACTTCAGTCCAAAAAATGTACGCCGAGGGAAAATGAATAATTTCAAGCTTAAGATATTGAATAACTATGGAAAATCTGGTAACAGCAATAATGATTGGAATGTTCCCACAGTATCATTTTTTTATGGTATACAAAACAGTGAGCTAACAACATACTGAAAGCTTTTCTCAAATAAGGGAGAGTTTAGGCTTTGAAAAAAATTATGTTACTACATAGAGATGAAATAACCTAAGCAAAACCCAGACCAGAAAGAAAGCCAGGAAAGGGAGGTGCAGAAAGGGTGAAAGGATGTTTTCAAAAGCTGGAGAATTGATAGGAAAAGAGTGGGAGACAAATGAGCTAAACTGCCCAAGCAAATTCACTCAGGACTCTAGGCCTGTAAGGTCTAAAAGAAAATATAGTAATCTGAAAGTCACCCAGGCTGCCCTGTGGCTTTGTCACTAGACCCATCCTTAGGATGTTATGTATGGTAATTGCAAGCTAAACTTTTGTGTACTAGTTGAAAGAGCTGTGAACAACTGTAGTTTTGAACCTGTGGTCTAGTTGTTTGTGGACTTCTCACTATGGCTGACATATGTCTGAGTGAAGTCCTTGATTACGTGTCTGGCATGTTGCATTTTCAACCTAAAGTCTTTTAATTTGTCTTTGATCTGGGTATACATCTGAAAATAGTAAGAGGTAAAGCTGGTAAAAAGGATTGATGCCTTATTTTCTGAACTAAATAAAATGTTTAATATGGATAAGAAGACACACATATAGCAAGAAAAATCTTTAAGGGTGTTGGTTCTCATTAGGAAATTGTGTTTAGAGGGAGTCATAAAAGAAAATAAGTTTGAAATCATAAACACACACAGTTTTAAAAATACATTTATTTTCCTGTATGAAATCTTCAGAGAATTTGGTGTTATTTGATGTAAGGGGAGGAGAACCTGTAAGCAGAGGAGGTTTTCAGTTACAAACACGTGGAACTTTTGCTAGACCCTATGCTGTAACTCTACCTTATAAATGAGATTGCCTCCAAACAAAATTTACTTACTAGATGCCTCTGTGCCAGATATGGGCACAACAATGGCACGTTTGTAAACCACAGTAACTCAAAAAATATTGAATTGATTACAAACATTTAAAAATTGAGAGATTTCATGTTTTAAAAGATCTAAATTTCTAGGAAAAAAAAATTCTTAAGAGCTGGTAACAGTGAACACACATTGTTACTTGGCAGCAAGTAGGTGTGCTTCATAGCAGCTGTCCTTCCAATTTAGTATTCATTCTCCTATCTCTGAGATCTTCCTCACCCCCTATTGGTCTTGTAACAAACAGACTTCACTCAAATTTAAGTTTGCTGACTAGCACCTGTTGGCATCTGACTCGGAAACTCCGCCCTTAATGAGGTCCTGACCACCCTTGACAAAACTTGACTGAATCTCACGTTGTCACGTTAAAACTCCTATCATATAATGAGGGCTCAGTGCAGCTGCAGAGATAAGAACAAAATTTTATGTATCAATTGTAATTAGCACCCCACCAAAAGAGTGACTTAGTATTTTAATCATATTAAGAGTTATTCCTTAAGCAGAAATGAGGAGCTTAATCCAGATTATTTAATGTTAAGACTATTTGCATCGACTAAAACAACACCAAAGTTGAAACTGGACCAGCACTTGACAGTAAGGAAAAAGGATCATTTAGACATAAGAAATAAGAAGCTATCAGAAATAGTGAGATGTAAACAAAGAAAACATCTTAGTAAAATAAATTCTTTAAGGTACCTGTACCAAAACCTAGACAGAATTGTCTCAAAGAAATAGCATAGATTTAAAAATTGCCATAATACCATTTCTAAATAAAATAAAGCAGATTTTTAGAAATATAAAAAGATCACGTTATTTTTTCCCATTTGAACCAGATTTCTTGGATTAAATTGCTATTTAAATTGAATTTGATAAAGATAAAATCCATAAGTGTATGCAGAATATATTCATAACAATATTGTACCTTGCAGAAAAAGTAGATGAAGTAGATAATATGATATTTTTTATTGGACCAATAAATAAAAGGCAATTCTCAAGCCCCAAAGTCTCAAGCACATTTTCGCTTTAAATGAACACATTCATGAAGCCTTTTACTGCAACATTTTCTTGTGGGAATATATAGGTAAATGGCTGCAATGATGTGAAAGTGCGTCGTAAACTGTAAAGCTCTATTTAAAAATTCTTCACGTTCCTAGCATACAGCTGGACCCTGTTGTGACTTCTATGTGTGCCATGATTAACATCTATCTTACAGAATTAAAATGAATTGTAAGAGAAAGTATCAGTAAATATTTCATCACATGGGGAAAACGACTGAAACTAGTATAATGAAATTGTTGAACTAGCAGCAATATCAATAAATGTAATTATATGCTAATAATAGTAATTTGTGTAATTATTATATAGTTATACATTCAGTTATATAATTGGATTTTCAATAGCTAACATTTACTGAATGCTAACTATGCACCAGTAAGTACTTCATATGTGTTAACTAATTTAATCCTGAATCAAACCTGGGAGTTGAAACTATTACTTGCATTTTAAAGAAGGTAAAACTGAGGCAGAGAGAGGTTAAGTTACTTCTTTGAGATCACACAATTAGGAAGTAGCAGAGTTGGGATTTGAACCTAACCAGTCTTATTCCAGAGGCTGTGCTTGATTAGCTGAAAAATCTCAGGGCAGAGACAATGACTTATTATGATGATAAATCCATGGTCTGCCTCCCTCAAAGTGCGTGCCTTTGGCAAACTCCTTAACTTTTCTATGTCAGGGTTTGTTTGCTGCATATAATACAAGCAAATCCATAAGTTTGCAACAAATATTAAGTCAACTATAGAAAGCATGTAGCAGTGTATATCCATCTAAGTGCTCAAGAATAGGGGGTCAGCTCTTTTTACCATTACAGTTTATTAACAGTGTTCTCATGATTATTAATACTCATAGTAATTGATTAGCACCTAACATGGTGATTTACAAATGAAAAGATTATTCACTTTTACAAAAAAAAGTTGGGGGGAGGATGTTAATACCCTTCTGATCTATAAGATCTTGTCTTTACAACCAAAAGTAAAAAAAATGTTTATATGTTATTAGTGAGTCTAAATAAAATATCAGTAATCACATTTTTGAGTATTTGAACAAAAATTAACTACCAGTCTTTCAGAACATAGTCCTTTAAAAGCTAGTTCTCCATAATAAGAAACTTTTTTTAAAATCACATTTTATTTGAAAAATTATTTTATAGTCATTTTCATGATCATAAATCATTTCATGCAATTAAATTAATGCTCCCTAAATACAAATTTATAGATACTGATTATGAAATCAAACTTGCCCAATTGTACATGATGGCACTGGCCTTACAGATTTGCCCCATGAGACAAAAGTATCAGGGTATCATGTGGATGGCTGGGTGGGGTACCGGAGATAAAAGTGTCTGATGACAGTCAGCCACAGAGAATAGGGCATCCTGTTCCATGTCCCTGTGCAGGTACAGAAATTGAGGGAAGGGTGGGGTGAGGTTAAGTGGGGTGGGAGGGAAAGAACAAGAGAGAGAGACAGGGAGACCAAAGGCATCCCAAATTTATCACGTTGGAATGTACACACAGATTTGCAGCATACACCATATGATTAAGGACAAAGGGAACACGGAATATTTAAGCAATAACCAGAACACCAATGAATGGGGAATGGGTGTTTCAAAAGGTGTCAGCAGAGAACAGATGTCTCGGAATAGGGGCTGCCCCTCTACAGATGTCTTAGAACAGGGGCTGCCCCTTTACTTGATATCATATGGGACTCTCTCAACAGTATAGTGAAGGAAGGGGCAAAACATGAGTTGGGTGAGTTTAAGCCTAGATGAAGAAAAAGCACTGACATGTTTGAATTTATCAGAAACTAATTAGGTTAAATACTCTTTCATTAGGTTGCATGGGATCTTAAGAGTTATATTTTTGGCATGTTTAATTATAAATCCCTTGAAAATTATACTTATAGTGTCACTAGAAAATCTAGGTAAATCAAGCATTAAACAATAATACCTAAAAATGAGTTTTGTATGTGACATATTAATAAATTTATTTCCAAAAATAGTCGTCCTGTATTTCAAATAAAAAAAAGAAACAAATTAATATTAGTTAACATAAGTATATAATATACCTAGGGATAAAAACTAATCAAGTGTGCATGGCCCAGACTTCCCTGGTGGCGCAGGGGTTAAGAATCTGCCTGCCAGTTCAGGGGGCCGGGTTCGTGCCCTGGTCCGGGAAGATCCTACATGCCAGGGAGCACAACTACTGAGCCCATGTGCCACAACTACTGAGCCCGTGAGCCACAACTACTGAAGCCCACATGCCTAGAGCCCGTGCTCCGCAACAAGAGAAGCCACTGCAATGAGAAGCCCATGCACCGCAGCGAAGAGTAGCCCCTGCTCACAGCAACTAGAGAAAGCCCGCGCGGCAACAAAGACCCAACACAGCCAAAAATAAATTAATTTAAAAAAAAAAAAGGTGCAAGGCCCTTATGAAGAAAACTATGTACTTTTATTGAGAGATTGAAAATTAAATAAATGGAAGAGAAGTCTATGGTTTTGCATAGGAAGACCATGTTATCAAATCATCCTAATTTAATGTCATTGAATTCAAATTAGAAACACTTTGTGTCCATTTGGGAAAATGTTCTAAACATTATTTGAAAAATAATCGGGTAATAAAAGCTATGAAATTCGGAAAATGAAAGAAAATGAGTGGGGGAATCTCACTACAAACTATTGGAATATACTAAAAGATAACAATAGTTATCATAGTGAGGAACTATTTCCAGAATAAAAAAGGGATGCACAAATTAATAGATTGATATATTTGACCATATAAAGTTTAATTGTTTTTCAGATTTGCAAAACACAACACAGAAGTCCTACCACAAAATGAAAGACAAATGACAAAATGGAGAAGTATTTATTACATGTGTAATGTATCGTGAGTAATTTCTTTAATGTATAAAGAAGACTTATAACCAAATAATGACAAAATAAATACAATAATAGAAGAGTAGAAGAAAGCATATGAAAAAAAGTTCAAATTTCTTTGTTAAGAATATATTGGTTTTTGGTTTATCAAATTAACAATTTTTAATGATAACATCTATTTTGGTTTAGGATAAAACATTTACTCTAATACATTGTCAGGAGCAAGGTAAATTAATATAAACTTTCAGGAGGATAATGTAGTAATATATTTCATAAGGCAGAAAAAAAACGTATTCCTTGACCCAATAATTCCATTATTTTTAAGGAAGTAATCAGACAGTTATACAAATGATTTTCCTTACAATGTTATCTATGATAATAAAAAACTTAGAAACAACCTAAATGTCCAACAATAGTGAAACCAATGATAGTAAAATTCATGGAATGGAATATCACTTGAAGTGATATTGATCTTTTGACATGGAAAAGTGTGTATGTGTGTGTGTGTGTGTGTGTGTGTGTGTGTTTGTGGTATATAACTTAAAAAACAACTTACAAAAATTATATATACACAGTTATACAGAGAATATATATACACCTACATACACATATATGTGCTTGTATACACACATACATACATCCACACATAAGACATGTTTAAACCTCACATGGACAAATAAATTAATATATACATGCATATATGTATACAGACATACTATAACTGTATATAGTCTTTTATTTATCATATATTTTCATGTCATATATATTTATTTATCTGTGTATATGTGTGTATATATGCTCAAATAATACAGGCCATAATTAATCATGGTTATCTCTGTGTGGTAGGAATAATGATGATTTTTATATCTTCTTTATGCTTCTCTATATCTCTAAACTTTTCTAGAACAGGTGTATTGCTTCATAATTAAACAAACAAAGTGAATAATTTGCTTATCATGAGTTGGTAACATCTTGCTTCTTTGACATATGTGATCAGTGCAATTCTGATTCGATTTTGGGCTTGGGTGAAAATAAAAGTTCATTCCTCATTTTTATCAAACCTTGCATTAATCTGTGGCACTAGTTGGGTGTGTTGAATTGTTCTGTCAGTGATGTTCCTGTGGAAGGTAACCATTTTCCCACAATTGTCATGTCCCTGGACAACCACCTCTTGATACTGGGTGGTGATTCATTAGCCTTCTTCAATAAGGTACGATTTGAAAACCAGAAAAGGAGAGTTTAAAACTGACATAAAGTCCCAGCAATGAAGTGCAGTCGGGTTTTCTCCCCCAAATTACAATGAGGAGAGCTCTCTGGATTTATCTTAAATTCTTGGTGAATATTCTCCATTAACAACATACCATCTTTCTTTGACTGCAGAGGATGTCATCCTTGCCTAGCGGGAACCATAATTTGCTTTAAACTGTCAAAGTGTTCATTATGGAATGCTTAGTAGCTAGAGTTTGTACATAATATTTGAAAATCAACCTTAATTTTTCTGCCTGAGATGAACACTTGGATTCCACAGTAAGCATAATCAGAGATTTACAGAAACCTAGTGAACTCTGTTTATTATACTTGCCTGGAATAGCTACAGAAAAGGTCAGAGGTCCAATGTCTTCATGCAGAGACAGATCATGTTCTAGCTGGTTCTGAGGAGGAAAAAAACAGTAGGTGATGCTTTAATGAATAGCTTATCATGTGAAACACACTATGTGATAATAGCAGTGTTGGTAAGACAAGAAGGGAGCCTTTTTTCTTTCTTTTTTTGTAAAGGTTTAGTTAGTTTTACATTGCTTTAATGCTTACATTTCAATAGTAACAAACAAAATGGTTCACTGAGAAACTATTAAATTCTGCAGGGTCCTAAACAACTTTGAGTTCATAAACTGGATTGAAATTTCCTTTTTATTTTATTATTTTATTTTATCAAAGCTGACATTTTATAAAATTAAGTACCTGGGTTGGAACACTTTCGATTTCTTGAATTACAGTTTTCTTTTATTCTTTTTTGTTTGAGTTGACTTAGTGAAGGAAACAGAAGAGAAGCCTCATAGAGGTCAAAGTTTTATTGTAAAAAGGGGTCTTACGGTACAAGAGGACTTTCTGGAATGACAGCAGAGATGTGCAGAGGCATTTTTTAAGCGCCTTTTTCAAAATGCAGTAAACCAATGAGCAAATTTAGCTAAACAGATCCTCCTGACCTCAGCATACTCTCCTCTCATTCAGCCAGCAAAACAAGAATTGTCTCAATGGCCAAAAGAAACTGTTATGGACCAATTCCCCTCAAACTTTAATGTGCATATGACTAATGGGAGATTCTGACTAAGTATGTCTGTGATTCTGCATTTCTTTTTTTTTTTTTTTAAAGATGTAAAGCCATTTAATTCACTTCATGAAGCAAGTATACAACTGATTTCAAAATATCACAAAGATGGCACATAAAAGAAAACTATGAATCCAAGAGATTTGTGAGTATTCAAAATAAAATGCTAGTAAATAAATCCAACAGTGCATCAAGAGACTAAGGTACCTCAAAAAGTATTGCAAATATGATGTATTAACTTGGAATCTAAATCATATAATAGGTCAAATATAATTATTCCAATTGATTACTAAAAATTATTTGATTAAGTTTCAACTCTTATTCTGATAAAAATACAGAAATATAAAAATTACTCTAAAATATTTTAATTATGACATCTATCTGAAAATAAACACATCAAAGTTAAAGGAGATACACTCAAAGCCTAACCACTAAGAAATAAGGATACATTGTGAACCATTATTTTATAATGAAATATTTTGTGCATATAAAACTGTAATGTACATATAATTTGTACATTCAATACCATGAAAGAAAAAGAAAATAACTATTTATATTAAGGGGGTTTCACTCAGATGTGATTTCCCTTTTTTTTTTTTAACATCTTTATTGGAGTATAATTGCTTTACAATGGTGTGTTAGTTTCTGCTTTATAACAAAGTGAATCAGTTATACATATACATATGTCCTCATATCTCTTCCCTCTTGCATCTCCCTCCCTCCCACCCTCCCTATCCCACCCCTCTAGGTGGTCACAAAGCACCAAGCTGATCTCCCTGTGCTATGCAGCTGCTTCCCACTAGCTATCAGTTTTACCTTTGGTAGTGTATATATGTCCATGCCACTCTCTCACTTTGTCCCAGCTTACCCTTCCCCTTCCCTGTGTCCTCAAGTGCATTCTCTAGTAGGTCTGTGGCTTTATTCATGTCCTGCCCCTAGGTTCTTCATGACCTTTTTTTTTTTTTTTAGATTCCATATATATGTGTTAGCCTATGGTATTTGTTTTTCTCTTTCTGACTTACTTCACTCTGTATGACAGTCTCTAGGTCCATCCACCTCTCTACAAATAACTCAGTTTTGTTTCTTTTTATGGCTGAGTAATATTCCATTGTATATATGTGCTACATCTTCTTTATCCATTCATCTGTTGATGGACACTTAGGTTGCCTGGACACCTGGTTCAGTCTCAGAAGGTTGTGTATTTCAAAGAATTTGTTTTAATTTCTCCATCAAATCTGAATGAGATCCTTGCTGGGTAGAGTAATCTTGGTTGTAGGTTTTTATCCTTCATCGCTTTAAATATGTCCTGCCACTCCCTTCTGGCTTGCAGCGTTTCTGCTGAAAGATCAGCTGTTAACCTTATGGGGATTCCCTTATGTGTTATTTGGCTGCTTTTAATATTTTTTCTTTGTATTTAATTTTTGATAGTTTGATTAATATGTGTCTTGTTGTGTGTCTCCTTGGATTTATCCTGTATGGGACTCTCTGTGCTTCCTGGACTTGATTAACTATTTCCTTTCCCATATTAGGGAAATTTTCAACTATAATCTCTTCAAATATTTTCTCAGGCCTTTTCGTTTTCTCTTCTTCTTCTGGGACCCCTATAATTTGAATGTTGGTGAATTTAATGTTGTCCCAGAGGTCTCTGAGACTGTCCTCAATTCTTTTCATTCTTTTTTCTTTATTCTGCTCTGCAGTAGTTCTTTCCACTATTTTATCTTCCAGGTCACTTATCCGTTCTTCTGCCTCAGTTATTCTGCTATTGATCCCTTCTAGAGAATTTTTAATTTCATTTATTGTGTTGTTCATCATTGTTTGTTTGCTCTTTAGTTCTTCTAGGTCCTTGTTAAATGTTTCTTGTATTTTCTCCATTCTATTTCCAAGATTCTAAATCATCTTTACTCTCATTACTCTGAATGCTTTTTCAGGTAGACTGCCTATTTCCTCTTCATTTGTTAGGTCTGGTGGGTTTTTGCCTTGCTCCTTCATCTGCTGTGTGTTTCTCTGTCTTCTCATTTTGCTTCACTTACTGTGTTTGGGGTGGCCTTTTTGCAGGCTGCAGGTTCATAGTTCCTGTGTTTTTTGGTGTCTGTCCTCAGTGGCTAAGTTTGGTTCAGTGGGTTGTGTAGGCTTCCTGGTGGAGCAGACTGGTGCCTGTATTCTGGTGGATGAGGCTGTATCTTGTCTTTCTGGTGGGCAGGTCCTCGTCTGGTGGTGTGTTTTGGGGTGTCTGTGGCCTTATTATGATTTTAGGCAGCCTCTGTGCTAATGGATGGGTCTGTGTTCCTGTCTTGCTAGTTGTTTGGCATAGGGTGTCCAGTACTGTAGCTTGCTGGTCGTTGAGTGGAGCTGGGTCTTGGCGTTGAGATGGACATCTCTGGGAGATTTTCGCCATTTGATATTATGTGGATCTGGGAGGTCTCTTGTGGCCCAGTGTCCTGAACTTGTCTCTCCCACCTGAGTGGCACAGCCCTGACACCTGGCTGGAGCACCAAGACCCTGTCCTCCACACAGCTCAGAATAAAAGGGAGGAAAAAAAGAAAGAAAGAAAGAAAGGAGAAGATAAAATACAATAAAGTAAAATAAAGTTATTAAAATAAAAAATAATTATTAAGAAAAAAAATTTTTAAGTAATAAAAAGAAAAAGAAAAAAAAACCAGACAGACAGAACCATAGGATAAATGGTAAAAGCAAAGCTATACAGACAAAATCACGCACAGAAGCATACACATACACACTCACAAAAAGAGAACAGGGGAAAAAAAATATTTCGTTGCTCCCAAAGTCCACCTCCTCAACTTGGGATGATTCGTTGTCTATTCAGGTATTCAGAGATGCAGGGTACATCAAGTTGATTGTGGATGTTTAATCCGCTGCTCCTGAGGCTGCTGGGAGAAATTTCCCTTTCTCGTCTTTGTTTGCACAGCTCCCGGGGTTCAGCTTTGGATTTGGACCCGCCTCTGCGTGTAGGTCGCCTGAGGGCGTCTGTTCTTCGCTCAGACAGGACGGGGTTAAAGGAGCAGCTGCCTCGGGGGCTCTGGCTCACTCAGGCCGTGGGGAGGGAGGGGTACGGATGTGGGGCGAGCCTGCGGCGACAGAGGCCGGCATGACGTTGCACCAGCCTGAGACGCGCCGTGTGTTCTCCCCGGGAAGTTGTCCCCGGATCACGGGAGCCTGGCCGTGGTGGGCTGCGCAGGCTCCCGGGAGGGGCGGTGTGGAGAGTGACCTGTACTCGCACACAGGCTTTTTGGTGGCGGCAGCAGCAGCCTTTGCGTCCCATGCCCGTCTCTGGGGTCCGGGCTGATAGCCACGGCTCACGCCCGTCTCTGGAGCTCCTTTAAGCGGTGCTCTTAATCCCCTCTCCTCGCGCCCCAGGAAACAAAGAGACAAGAAAAAGTCTCTAGCCTCTCCCGCAGCTGCAGACTTTTTCCCGGACTCCCTCCCGGCTAGCCGTGGTGCACTAACCCCTTCAGGCTGTGTTCACGCTGCCAACCCCAGTCCTCTCCCTGCGATCCGACCGAAGCCCGAGCCTCAGCTCCCAGCCCCACCCGCCCCGGCGGCTGAGCAGACAAGCCTCTCGGGCTGGTGAGTGCTGCTCGGCGCCGAGCCTCTGTGCGGGAATCTCTCCGCTTTGCCCTCCGCACCCCTGTGGCTGCGCTCTCCTCCGTGGCTCCGAAGCTTCCCCCCTCCGCCACCTGCAGTCTCCGCCCGCGAAAGGCCTTCCTAGTGTGTGGAAACCTTTCCTCCTTCACGGCTCCCTCCCAGTGGTGCAGGTGCCGTCCCTATTCTTTTGTCTCTGTTATTTCTTTTTTCTTTTGCCCTACCCAGGTACGTGGGGAGTTTCTTGCCTTTTGGGAGGTCTGAGGTCTTCTGCCAGCGTTCAGTAGGTGTTCTGTAGGAGTTGTTCCACCTGTAGATGTATTTCTGATGTATTTGTGGGGAGGAAGGTGATCTCCACGTCTTACTCTTCCGCCATCTTGAAGCTCCTCCTGATTCTGCATTTCTAACAAGCTCCCACGATGGCGATGCTGCTGGTCATCAGATCACTCTGTGCAGCAAGGTGGGTACAAGTGAACAAAAAATTAATAATGGAAAAGATAACTCCATAGTACAGTAGATTAATAGAAAAAAATGCAATGAGAAGAAAGAGGTTCTAATATAATAAGAAGTTAGTAAATGATAAAGGTGAATGCTTAATGAGGAAAGAAGAATCTCATCCATCATTGGTGTTGGGGAAATTGTTTAGGTCTTTGATGCAAAAAATATTGCATTACTGTCTCCCAGCAATACCAAAGTCATTGCCAGGTATATTGAGAAATTTTGTGGAAAATTCAATCCTATAAACTAAATCAAATTATAAAACTATAAAATAAGTATAAACTCAGAATAGGGGGGATTATTTTAAATGTAAACCAGAAGCAGAACTCTAAAGGAAAAAACTGATATGTTTGACAACATACATGTAACGCTTTTTTATATTAAAATAAAGGGTAAATAATAAGCTGTGGTATGTTTGCTAAGCATCACATCTCTATCAACAAAGTGATTCGTAAAAGTTTCTATCTTCTGACCCAGTAATTATACTTATTTTGGAGATATGCATAGAGATGTTTTCATATAGATATTAATCACAGCATAAATTATAGCATGAAAAAGTAGAACATATCCAAATTAAACAGTCAGGAATAAGCTAGAAAATATAGACTATGAAATACTATAAAAATATTCAGTGATAGTTTAAAGATGTATTTAATATTATGTATAGGGAATTCTCGTGGCTTATTTTTAAGTGTAAAATTATCAAATTCTTTAAAATGTATACATATATACATATATGCAGATAATATGTAAATGTAATGTAATTACGCATGTGTGGATGGATAAACAGTAAATAGGTAGAGAGATAGATAGCATATAGATACAAATATATACATAACCACATGAAGTAAGAAAATATTAAAAAAGGCAGATTTTACAATATTTTTCTCCAGTTGGTTGGGATTGAAGGTGATGTTTATTTTATTCGTCATATCCTCTATATATCCAGATTTTCTGCAACAAATGCATTATTTTTATAATCATCAAAAGGACTACAGTAATTTTTTAAAAAAAATAAAAAAGGACTATGAGTCCAGAAAGAATGTGGTTTCCATGCCACAAAAATTTTAGTCCTGAGAAAACCCAGATCAGAGAAGGCCCAGAGCATCTTGTGTCCTGGTAGCCTCTCTTCTGACCCCTAAATAATGCAAAAGGGACTCCAAGGCGAAATGCAGGGTCCAGATTCTACTTCATTTTTTATATATTTGTCAGTCATAAGCCATTATAAAGCATCTATGATATATCTAGCACCCTATTAATATATGTTTGTAAGAATATCTTAACTATACATACTGATAATAAAAGTTCTCTTCTACAGTTAAGGACACATTTTCACTTTGAGATTTTTCAACTTTACCTGAAAATACTGTTGTGTCGAGGAATTAAATCGCATTCATTTAAAGAGGACACAACATGTGATGGTCACTGTGCATACATTATATTTAATATTCATAAATCTTTTGTAAAATGGATATTATTTTCCCTGATTTAACAGAGTCAGCAATTGAGATGTTCAAAATCGTAGAGGGAAGGACCCAATCTGTCTAGGACTGTAGCCAATATTTCTTTCCTTTTTATATTACCTTTATTCAGGGATTTTACTTAATAACCAAGGAGAAGTAAGAAAAAATGATAAACCATCCTACACTATTGCTCATTATGGATTTGCAACCAGGGGCTTGGTCTCTACAGCTTCCGGGGACAGTCTGTCCAGATTTCTAAGCCTAAAGGTCCTCCGTCTGGTCCGTGAGTAGGAAGCAGGCATTAATTGAGTTATTTCAAGTCTGTTTTTGGCTATGAATGTCCCCAGGTGTAAGTGCCCGGTGTGTTCTGTGAGCATCAGTTACTTATTAAACTTCCCACACACTAGAGAACCAGTAAACAAACAGGAACAAATTGTAAGGGAGGAAACAAATCCTTACAGTTTGTCCTAATTATTTAAAAAGAGGTTAAAGAGGTCATGGAAAATGTTTCTTTAATGGGCCAGCACTTCTGCTCCAGATTTTAAGGAAACAGGTGTGCAGCAGTAGCTCAAATAACCTGAACCGATTCTTCCTCCTGTCTCCAAACGCTTTTCACCAAACAATAGGGAACTGATTTTTTGAATGCCACTTAATCAGAGAATCAGCATTTATTATTTATTCTAAGGTGGTAAAAAGTCACCCTTGAAAAGTGGCATTTCAAAAGTTGAAATGGATCCAACACAGGCCTTCCTGAGACCTAACACAGACCTAACACAGACCTAACACAGATGCTTCTTATCCCCATCCCTGAACGCTGCTGCTGGTCTTGGTTCTGCCTCCCATGCCCCACCCTCCCCCACCGACTTCAGCAAGAGCTAGGATGCTCTTAGAGCGCTTACGTTCTGTACTTCTACTAGCAAAATCTAAAGTCTAAATCTGCAAATCCTTCTGCAGTTCTCACTGAACTATCACTAATTTGTCTGAATTCATAAACCCTTCCACCTCAGTTCCACAAACTTAGACCGAGGGAACATTTGATACACTGATTTGAGCATCTTTTACATTGCTTTCTAAAAATATTTTAGTCTTGTATTTCTTGTGCTTCCAAAAGTATTAAAGTGGATATATTTTATTTATATTAATAACAATATATTATATATTAATATATAAGGATACATTTGATATATTAAAATAACACATATAACTTTATTAATTCTAATAACATTTCATTAATTTTATTAATAGTAAAGTAATTTAGATCATGACTAGAGTAGGAGAACAGCAGGTATAATCCTAGGGGAATCAGGGTAGTATTGTGGTTAAGAAGGTGAGTTCTAGAGCTAGAAATATGATTTTTAAATCCCAATCGGTTATTTGCTTGTAATGTGACTTAGGCAAGTTATTTAACTTCGCCATTGCTTTGTTTAACTTGTTTTAAAGTGGATATAATAATAGTACCTATCTTAAAGCTTTGTTAGAAGAATTAAGCAAAAAATTGGTACAGTGCTTGACATATAATAACTTCTCAAATAATACTGGCTGCTCATATTATTATCTTCATTCTCATGCCTTATACTAGATATCTGGAGATACACACAAAAAAGTAAGATATGGCCTTCTACTTAGAGGAACTTAAATTCTAGCAGATGACACAAAAACATAAATAAATCCTTTCAACACAGTATGGTCAGTGTTGTACTAGAGCAGATCCTGGATCTAGGGGAGTTTAGAGGATTCACAGTGGGGCACTGCCTCAGGCTAGGGCAGGGTCCCTTGAGGAGATGACACCTCATCTGAGACTTAAAGGACAAATAGGCATTAGTGAGGTGAGTAAGGAATTCTGGAACATAGAAAGTCATATGAGGTCAATGTCCAGGACTTGGGGATCAGATGTGGGAGGTAGAGAGTCTCAGACTTGGGGTTGGCAGTCATATGGTGATGATGGTGATAGAGGTAGGGTTACTGGAGAAGATTTCTGATGGGGAAGATAAATCCATCCACTGTTTTGGACGTGTTAATTTAGTTCAGCTTATGAAACACCCAATTATTTTTATTTTATTTTTTTAAACTGCTTTATTGGAGTATAATTGCTTTACAATGGTGTGTTAGTTTCTGCTGTACAACAAAGTGAATCAGCTATATGTATACATATATCCCCGTATCCCCTCCCTCTTGAGCCTCCCTCCCACCCTCCCTATCCCACCCCTCTAGGTGGAGCTGATCTCCCTGTGCTATGCGGCTGCTTCCCACTAGCTATCTATTTTACATTTGGTAGTGTATACATGTCCATGCCACTCTGTCACTTCGTCCCATCTTCCCCTTCCCCCACTGTGTCCTTAAGTCCGTTCTCTACATCTGCATCTTTATTCCTGCCCTGCCATGAAACACCCAATTAAATGTATCTAGTTCACAGTTTGATTCAAAATATCAGAAGTCAGTATCAGAATAGTAAATTTAAAAATCTTCAGAATAAAAACAGTAATTGAAACCATAAGAACAGATGAGATTTCCCAGGTAAAAGAAGTAGATGAAGGACAAAATGTGGGGCAAAAAAACAGTTTTAGATATCAGAGCCGAGTTCCTCAACCTCAGCACGACTGACATCTTGTGCTGAATAATGTTTTTATGGTGAGGCTGTCCTACACAAGGCAGCATGTTTGTCAGCAACCCTGGCCTCTACCCACTGACTCCAGTAGCACTCCCTGCCTCCTCTGGTTGGGACCAAGATGCCTCCACACCTTGTCAGATGTCTCCTGCAGGACAAATCCCCTGCAGTTTAGAAACACTGAAATAGAAGAGAAACTATGAAATAAACTAAGAAAGGACCTTCAGCATGGTAGGAAGAGAACCAGTATTTAAGTGCTTCATGAAAATTGAAGGGTTCAGTACTTTCAAAATAGAGAGAATATTTATTCACTCAATAGATTTTTAAAGGCAGAAATGTTATAATCTGGGATACTGAAAATCACTCATTAGATGTGACAATATGAATGTCTGTGATGGGATTTGCCAGTGAAAATTCAGATGGGGGTGGAAGTCAGTTTATAATGGTTGTTGGAATACTTGAGAGAGAAATTAGATTCAGCAAAAGTAGAATAAATTTTTACAAAGTTTAGCTAAGATGAAAAAGTAGAACAGTGAGGCATCTGTCAGTGAGAACGCAAAATTCATTTTAGTAAGAGAGAGGATGGAGAAATGTAGGGTAAAGAAGGAAAAAAGGAAAACTGATAGACCAAAGTCTGGAAGGCATAAAATCAAGAGATTAGGTAGAGAGGTTGATCTTGAGCAATTGATCCTTTCAGCCTAGAGAAAAGAATGATTTATGTATTAGTAATCATTTGCTCCATAACAAATTGTCCCCAAACGTAATGGCTTGAAATAACAATATTGATTATTTCTCAGTTTTTGTACAGTAGAATCCACGTGTGTCTCAGCTGGGTCTTCTGTTTCAGGTTCTCCTCCTGACTACAGTCAAGGTTTGGGCTGGGGCTGCAGCCATCAGGGCTCCGCTGGGGAAAGGGGAGCTTTCAAGCTCAGTCATATGATTGTTGGCAGGATTTAGTTCCTTGTGAGCTCTTGGACTAAGGACTTCAATATCTTGCTGGCTGGCCAGAGGTTCCCCTTAGTTCCTAGTTCCTTGCCCCATGGGCTTCTCTATATGACAGACTACAACATGGCAATTTTCTTCATCAGAGTGAGCAAACCAAATAAAGAGGGAAAAGTGTGGGGAGGGAGGGAGAGAGGGAGAGAGAGAAGAGAGGGAGAGTGAGTTCTCAGCTTTCTATAATCTAAGAAGTGACGTTTCATCACTTTTGCTGTATTCCTTTCCTTAGAGGCAAATCATTAAGTCCATCCCACACATTAGGGGAGGGGGTTTCGCAAGGACTTGAATGCCATGAGGCAGGCATTATTAGGAATCATTTCAGGAGCGACCTCCAACAATACAGAAATACAAACACATTTATAAGTGGCGGGGTGCATAAATTTCAGGCAGTTCACATATGATAGCCTCAAATTTATCAGATACATCACTCTGAGAGCTATGGAGAGACTGTTGACTAAAGGGCTGAGGAAAGATAGGAAGATCTGGAATATCTGCTCTGGAAAATAGAAGAAGTTGACCAAGACTAAGAACAAGTAAAGAGTCTTGAAATTGCTGAGAGATCAGCTAAGATCAAGATCAATGAATGTACTGGGGACCAATTTATAGAGTTGGGGGTTTCCTCTAGAGGACTTATCATCTAAGTTTAGAAGAGGAAAATGCTGATTTTAGAACGAGTCCTTGTCTTGGATTTGTACTGAAACTGATCTGTCTGCCCATGAAGCCTAATTCTCTGCTATGCTTATTTTGACTACCACATACACATCCCTATTGAAAACTGGGCCAACACAATTTGTAATACCCTTGTCCATTGTTGTAGTCATGGCTTTTCAGACCCAGGGAGGTTGATTCCACTTCCTCATGATTCCTGCAGTTAAGAACATCTAAGAAACCCAGATTTGGGGTACCAAGTTTATGGAATTTTATGTCTTAGCTGTCTTCTCCTGCCCAGTCATGGTTCCCATAGATAACTTCTGGCTTCAGCCATGTACAAGCAAAGACAGTGCTCTCCTCTATGTGTCCCTGACTAACTTATGGTTCAAATCCATAGGGGGATTCTGCTTGGCTCATTGACTGTTAGCCCACACAGCGGACAACATTTAAAAATCAGGATATTTCTTATAAAACTCCAGTTTTCTGGTTGAACTTTAAAAACCAGATCAGACAACATTTGATCCACATTCCTGAGGATCAAGAGGCTTACTTGCCTTCTCACTGGGGTTTTGTATACTCACTTCCTTCAGTGGTTGTTGTTATCCATGTACTTGTGATTGCCACTGATCTGATCCCCCATATTAAGGGTGGGTCTCTAAGTCATACTGTACTTTCCTTCATGGCAGTGATTCTAAAAGCCTGGTCTGGGGTAGTGTCTGGGTACCCTGAGATCCTTTCAGGGGTGTCTGTGAGTCCCAAACTACTTTTTGTAATAATACTAAGACATTACTTCACTTTTTAACTTTCATTCTCACAAAATTATAGCAGAACTTTCCAGTGTACATCTGGGGGATCTACCTGACTCAGTGAATCAATATTTTCCAAATGGCCAATGCAGGATGTTACTAAATCATAGGTAAAAATATTCATTCAAAATGCATGATAGAACAACTGTTATTAATGTAAGAGAGTACAATAAATTTATTGATACTGTTTTAGATTCTATATTGCAATTCATTTTTAAGAAAGCACCATTTGTTGAGTTTTGGTTTATCCAAATATATCAAAAATTATGTTTACAAACTTTTAAATTACTCCTGTTTCCAACTACCTACCTGTGAAAGTCTTAGTTTTCTCCGTATACTTCAACTGAAATAACACATCTTAACAGATTGAATGCAGAAGCAGAGGTGAGAAGTCATCTGTCTTTTGTCAGATATTAAAGATATTTGCAAAATGTAAAGGATGTCACCCACCTCAATTTTCTTTATTTTGAAAAATATAGTTTTTAATAAAATATGCAATTTAGGTTAACCAGTATCACATTATTATTTTAAATTGATTAGTAAATAAATACTTTAAAAATGTCTCCAGTTTTATAACAAATATGGTAAATGTTGAGAGATATCATTCATCTAATCAAAAGCTCTTTAGGGCATGTTGATAATCTTAAGAGTGTAAATGGATCCTGAGGCCAAATGTTTGAGAACCACTGCCTCTTGGCATTGCTCATTCAGAACTCAGTAATTGCAAATAATCAGGAAGATGGGGTCAGAGCTCCATGAAACACTTTCTCTCAGGGCTTTTGCTACTATGTAAATGTAGCCACTTCTCCTGAAGGACCAGCTCTGTGAGAGGTATTAGGACGTAGTCACTTTTATAACACATCTTTCTTTTTTTTAATTAATTAATTAATTAATTAATTAATTAATTAATTAATTTTTGGCTGTGTTGGGTCTTCGTTTCTGTGCGAGGGCTTTCTCCAGTTGCGGCAAGTGGGGGCCACTCTTCATTGCGGTGCGCGGGCCTCTCACTATCATGGCCTCTCTTGTTGCGGAGCACAGGCTCCAGACGCGCAGGCTCAGTAGTTGTGGCTCACGGGCCTAGTTGCTCCGCGGCATGTGGGATCTTCCCAGACCAGGGCTCGAACCCGTGTCCCCTGCATTGGCAGGCAGATTCTCAACCACTGCTCCACCAGGGAAGCCCCCAAACATCTTTTTGTTGATTTGACTTAAGATATGGCATTAAAAATACTTGGCAAACAAAAAAGTTTTCTATTTTATTGACATGTCACAATGATGTAAGCAGAGTTCTGTGTGAATGAAAATCTTAAAACTTTTTTTCACAAAGCAAAAATTAGTAAAGAAAATGGAAACTGCTGTTCATACTTATACTTTGTTCTAAGCGCTAGCTAATTTTTTATCATATGTATAACTTAAGGTTAGGTTGGAAGTTTAGGTGCTTAAGTACCCTGTTCAGTAACTATTTCTAGTTTATTTATTACTTTACATATCTGTTCATTTAGATAATTATCTGACACCTGCTCACGGCAGATTGTTTTGACAGATTATATTGGCTGAGATCAGTTTGGCATCTGCCATCTGTCCAGTAAAGGTGAGTTCAACAAGCTGGTGATTTCTAGACAATCATAAAAAAATCCTTATAAGTTAGATTTTTCTTTATCCTTAAGAAGGCATTGACCAGAGGAAAAAAAATGCTTCTGACAAATATTAAGACAGCATCTTTAGTCTTTATCAGGCGTATTTCTTTATCTGAAATGCTGATTTGAACATTATTTTGATTTAATCAGGAGAGCATACTATATTAAATAAGAATATGTTACTTTTAAATTAAGTATTTAATTTGGCTGGCATCTTGAACAGCTTTGACTAGCATTATTTTCTTTTTCTTTTTTTGGTGGATTTTTGATATTTTGGCAAACTCTAAATAAATTAAAACGAATCTTTTTAAACACATATACAATATTGTTTATATCATTATGAAATTAGAGCAACTCTATTATTATAGATTATTTAATCCATGAAAAGTAAACAACATTCAGTGAGGGGAAGAATAGTCAGTAATTCAGTGTCTTACTGTGTAATAAATAAAACCTTTTCTTAGGAGCAATGATAATTATTTAAGATTATTTTTGAAATAAAATAGGAATTTAAGGAAACCTTGAAAGTCAATTATAAAACACATCTAAAAGTTAAGAAAAGAAAAAAAATCAATGGCTTCTATTTTTTAAAGTAGGCCAATATTCCTATTTTTTAAATAAATGGAGTAATTAATTCTAGTGGAAGAAATAATAGTAAATTTATTTTCATTTTCTCTTTCACTTTTATAATTATTTAATCAATATTACCTGAATACTTTCCATGTGTCAGGTGTTGGGGATATGGTATTCAGCAAGACAGATCTGGTGCCAGCCCTTCTGCCACTTAAGATTTAGCTTTAATTGTTGTCCTAAAGTAGTCAAGCCATGAGCTCCCAACCATGCCTCTAACTATTACTGTTTGAACAAGCACATTTTTTGTAACTAGCTGAATTGGCCAGTAATAATTGTGAAACCTGTGTTGAAAGCAAAATTAGAACATCTTGAGACATTTAAAAACATGTCTCGTGGCTTACAAAGTGACCTGTACTTTGGTTATATATTTATTGGAGAGGAGAGGAACAGGGTTGTTTCTACCCTTGTAAATTCTTCCTAGTTATCTGGTACGATAGGAATTTTTCACAGACTGCTCTGAGAAAGTAGTCCAACACTATTTTAGAGTACTCTATTGGACTGTGGGGAGTTGAAAGAAAGAAAGAAAGAAGGAAAGAAAGAAACAGGGCAAGTCTTAAAAACCTTCTAATATAATGGGACAATAGCATAAACATAAATATATGGATATAAACAGAAGTGACTCTGGGAAATAAATATACACAATCAACTGCTGGACCAAAGTCTCTCTCAGGGGCCTCTTTGTGCTATGTGATCTCATGATTTGTTGAACCATAGCTTTCTAGAGGAATATACAACAATCTTAGAGTTCCAAGGGGCACAAAGTGTGAATACCTAGGAGTCCTCAGAGCTTCTGTGGAAAGGCTTCATCAAAGAATTGAGCCTTAGGTCATAGATATCACACACACAGCAACACATTCATCAGAAACACAGCCAAATTACCATCATGTGAACATGCTACCAATGTATTTAGTAGAACAATGAAAAATACAACCAACTGGGCCTTTGTCTACATGGCATGAGAGAACCTCTCAACTAATTTTTTTTGATTGACGTGACCAGTTGTTTTGGCACCATATCAAAACTGAATCATGCACAAGTGCCCTACATGAGTCATCACAGATTCCAAAGATGCTCAGATTCCCATCTGGCTACATTTTGAAATCTAGGATTAGAGATCTTTTCCAATAAATCTGTTGACTTTTTTCTGCTCTAACCAATCATAAGACACTTGCTTCTTTGATTTAAGAAATTATTTCTCTATAAAACTTAAGCCATAACCTCATAGTTTGTTTTACAACTTTATGAAGTGTTCTCTTTTATGGAAGAAAAAAATTGCATAAAATTTTATGCTGTATGCAATATACAAAGTAGTTTTATCAGGACAAACTTTTATTTTTTTTCTAATAAACAATCTGGCATAGGATAAGTTGGATGATGGCAAATTCTCTTTGAATATAGCACTTGGAGACAGGGACATGGACTGACTGTGGGAATAACTGTGCCATATGGAACAAGGGGGCATAAGTAAAAGCACACACTAGAGGTGACATCAGTTCATTTTAAATGGCGCACATATAAAGTAGACTGAGGAAACAAAGGGATGCTAAATCTTTCAGTCTAAGATGTACAAATGGAAAGAAATAACTGAATACAAAAAATGAGAATCATGCTTGTTCCTAAGTCAGGCAAGTTAGAATAAGGGGATTCAAGTACAAGAGCAGAAGATGATTTGCAGAGGAAGGAAGCCTCAGCTGGTAATGTCTGTATTGTCCTTACACAGGGATAGAACTGTTACGGGCACCAAGCAGATTCAGCAAGATATCTCTAATTGGCAGGAGGCACATTCTTCTAATCTCAAATAATTTCATAAAAGTTTCATTAAAATATATCAGTGATAAACACATTGATAAACATTACACATGTAATGATAAAATGTAACACACTAGACTCTATAGAAATGAAATCAAGAAATCTGACTTAGTGACCATCGAGAAACTGAAGTAGATCACTCAATGCAACTCTTGTTTATTCGGGGACATTGAGACTCAGGGAGACCAAGGAATTTCTCCAAATTTACAGGATGCTAGCAGAGGGAGGAAAGGCTCTGGAGTACTGGACAAGTGTTTTTCCTATTCATTGCATGTAAACAAACTAAAAATTAGACTTTTAACTGCTGATCTTGATGTACTGGCATAATACATAATTTTAACTAAGTGTTCTTTATGTGAGAAATCACTTCCTTTTGTCGATTTTTGTTATTAATTTTTTGACACTCATGGACTGTCTGGGTATCTTGAAGCTGATTAATTTGAAAGTTTGTATTAGGCAAAATTTGAAAATAGGGGAAAAAGAGATATCTTTTAAAATGAAGCATAAAGTCTTTGTATTTAGACTATAAGCCAGGTTCCTAGAACTACCAGTGGGTTCTTTGATGTTAATTACCTAGTCCTCCCTTATTTCAGTTAATTCTGAAATGCTTTCTCTTGTCTGCTCTTTACTCTCATTCATATTATTATTTCTTCACTGCCTTTCCCCTCTTCTCTATATATATGTTCACAAAGCAGGCTAGCTAAATTCAAATGATAGTGTAAAAATGTGGCTGAAACAGATACGTTTCCAGGAAACTGTCCGAGAGCAACAACTACACTCCAAAAATGCACTGGGCCCAGATGACTTCAGAAAGTAATTCTACACAAACTGTAGGGGAAAATTAATATCTCCAGAACTTAGGGGGAACAAAAAGGAAAGCTATCAAAAAAAATTTCTGAAGGAAGCATAACACTAATGGCAGAGAATCTAGAATGACCAAAATTGTTTTTTAAATAAACTAAAATTGAAGAACTTATCCTGCCTGATTTCAAGGTTTAGTATAAAGCTACAGTGATCCAGACTGTGTGGTATTGGCATAAAGATAAGCATACAGACCCATGGAATATAAGAGAGTACAGAATTAGTTCCACATATACACGGCCAATTGGTTTTCAGCAGTTTCCAGGGTAATTCAACGGGAAAGGAGAATCTTTTCAACAAGTGGTGCTGTCACTGGCAAAGCCCACTGGGGTCCTGGGGGAAATATATGATGGAATCTACTAAGGTCTCACCTCTTCTTTTGTCCTTAGTCTAGTTTCACTTGCTCATAGGGGGCCACCGGCAGAGGCCTCACACCCGACACCTCAGAAGAGAGTTCCTGGTACAAAACGACTGCGCCAACACCCCAGCTTGGGACCGTGTGCATAATCTGTGCACTACACTCAATTCAAGATGGCGGCTGCAGGCCGTGTGCAGAAACACTGCGCTGGACACTGCCATCTGGAGCGTGAACAGCACAGCTTGACTGACCTGAACTTGCGAGAACTCCGCCTGCCGCATGAGAACTATGCCCCACTCCTTCTGACAAGAACCCTATAAAGCAGCCCCACCCATAGCCTTTTGGGAAAAGCATGGACTCTAAAGCACGAGTTTGCACCTCTCCATTCTTTGATGAAACAATTAATCTTTCCTTTGCTTCTGAACCGCACTTGGTCTGCTTACAACCCCAAGCAGAGGGACCCTTGTTGGAGCCCAACTCGAAAGGGTCAGTAACAGTGCTGACACAACTGGATGGATATCTGTGTGGGAAAAAATAAACCTTCACTCTTATCTCATGTTACACACAACAATTAATTCAAAATGTATCATAAACCTATATGTAAGATCTAAAACTATAAAACTTCTAGATTCTACAAGAAAACAGAGGAGAAAATCTTTGTGACCTTTACTAGGCAAAGATTTCTTAGATATGCTGTCACCAAGAACACTAACAATAAGAAAATTTTGATAAACTAGACCTCATCAAAATTTTAAACTTAATTTTCCACAAGACACCATTAGGAGTGTAAGGATAAGCTACTGATTGAATTTGAAATTTTCAGAATTTTCAAAATTATTTGAAAAACATAATATCAACAGAAGATTTATATATAGATTATATAAAGGACTTTTATAAATCAATAAGTCAAACAGCCCCATTTTAAAAGTGGGCAAAAGATTTGAACAGACCCTTCATCAAAGAAGATAACATGAATGGTAAATAAGCATAGGGAAACAGCTTTACCCTGGTACCCCGGCAACCCCACAGGCAAAGGCTGGAACCACAGCCTATCTGGGTCTTGGCATAATGCCTCAGCATCCTTCCAGAACAGGAGCGAATGGGAGGCTTGTTAGAAGTTCAAGGCAATCTCCCCTGGGATGCTCCAATGCATCAGAACAGAATTGCAGAATATAAAACCTCTTGCTGTAGTCTAGAACTGGCTCCTCAGCAGCGGGCTTTCTCATATTTCATGTAGCAGTCATCTGGCCCCTTTTGTCTCCATATTTTTTTGTGCTATGTGGGCAAGGGCCATGGGGAGCTGGCACCTTCGGCTTATTCTTCCACTTACTACCTACATAAGTAATTGTCTAAACTGGACAGGGGCTCATTCTACATGAATGCTATACCAGCTTTATTTTTAATAGCTAAAAACTGGAAATAATCCAAATGTCCATCAACAAGTAACTAAAAAAGGAAAACAAATTGCAGTACATCCATATAAAGGAATACTACTCAGCAATAAAAAGGAACAAACTACTGACAACAGAAGGAAATCATTAAATCATACCAATGATAGCACACATTATATAATTCCATTTATATAAAATTCTAGAAAATGCAAACCAGTCTACAGTGACAGAAAGCAGATTGGTGTTTACTTGTAGATGGGAAGTGAGGGAGGGAAGTTTGGATTGCAAAGGGTCATAAGGAAATTTTTAGAGTGATAACTTCATTATCTTTACTGCAGTGATAGCTTAATGAATGCATACATATGTCAAAACTCGTCAAATTGTACACTTAAAATGTGCAGTTTAGTCTATGTCAACTGTAAATAAAGCCATACAAAAATGCAAAAAAAAAAAAAGATAGTGTAGGGACTTATCTACAGATAGAAGATGTATGACAAATAATATCTCTTCATTCACATCTAAAAATATCAAAGGCATAATTTATTTCTCCAGTTCAAAGGCAAATGTCTGATAAAGATGGTTGGAAACGCAATCATGGTTTTAAAATAACATATTACATAAACATCTTGTGACTTTAAAAACTAATAAAATGTGCATGGTGGTTTTTTAGTAGGAAATTTATAATTAGCACAAGGTAATGTGCATAAGTAGGCAAATGATATTTAAGGTTTCATGTTAAAATATAAATATCTAATAGTAAAAGAGGAGCTGAAATTGTTTATATTTAAAGTTAGAAAATTCTGATTTCAAATAATTTCATGATCTCATTATCATCATTACTTTTATTCCATTTATTTATTTATTTTACAGTTTTTATTTAGTTATTTTTTATTATTTTTGTATTGGGGTATAATTGCTTTACAATGTTGTGTTAGTTTCTGCTGTACAACAAGGTGAATCAGCTATATGTATACATATATCCCCCCTTCTTGGACCTCCCTCCCACCCCACCCCCATCCCACCCATCTAGGTCATCACAGAGCATCAAGCTGAGCTCCCTGTGCTGTACCGCAGATTCCCACTAGCTATCTATTTTACACATGGTTAGTGTATTTATGTCAAACCTAATCTCCGAATTCATCCCACCCTCCCCTTCCCTGACATGTCCACATGTCCATTCTCTATGTCTGCATTTTGAAGATGTCGAGAGATGCATTCATACCTTATGTGCACGAAGTATTATAATGGTAGCTATGAAGATAATCAATTTAAACATATGTATATTCTCTTCAACACCAGAGTGAGACAGACAGGGCAAGTGTTGTATGTGTGGAGGGCAGATATTTATCCTTCAATAGAATAAAAGATTGGCCTCTTGACTCATGTCCTCACTCACTCCTCCTGCCTTAGGCTGAATGTTAATGTCCCATCAATATTCACATGTTGAAATGTAATTCCCAGTGTGATGGTATTTGGAGGTGGAGCATTTAGGAAGTTACTAGATTATGAGGGTGGAGCCCTCATAAATGAGATTAGTGGTCTTATAAAGGAGATCCAAGAGAGCTCCCTTGCCCCTTCTTGCCATGTGAGGACACAGAGAAAAGACAGCTGTCTGTGAATCAGGAAGTGAGCTTTCACCAGACATCAAATCTGCTAGCACCTTGACCTTGAACTTCCCAGCCTTCAGAACAGTGAGAAATAAATATATGTTATTTAAGCTAGCCAGTCTATGGTATTTTGCTATAGCAGCCTAAACAGACTAAGATTCCTCCCTATGTGACAAAGGCTGATTTATCTAAACCATGAATTGGAAACTGGAAAGAAGCTACAAACATACCCTAGATCCAACTGTCTCTTTATTTACTTTGAAATTCTGGGATTTCACAGGGGCAATCACCTACTACGAGAAGGTGTATGTGTGTTGGGGGAGAGGGGTGCACTGTGAATGTGAGAGGGTGCATTTAATACAGATATCAAATAATATTCTCACCAGAAGTTCTCAAAAATCAACTTTAGGGCTTCCCTGGTGGCACAGTGGTTGAGAATCTGCCTGCTAATGCAGGGGACAGGGGTTTGAGCCCTGGTCTGGGAAGATCCCACATGCCGCGGAGCAACTGGGCCTGTGAGCCACAACTACTGAGCCTGCACGTCTGGAGCCTGTGCTCCGCAACAAGAGAGGCCGCGATAGTGAGAGGCCCGCGCACCGCGATGAAGAGTGGCCTCCACTTGCCATAACTGGAGAAAGCCCTCGCACAGAAACGAAGACCCAACACAGCCATAAAGAAAGAAAGAAAGAAAGAAAGAAAGAATAAATGTAATAGAAGAAAACCTTGCTTTGAATAATTGAGTTTGGAATGCCCATCAAGCCAATCCAATTTAAAAAAAATCAGCTTTAATTAGTAATATAGATGACAATTTCATTTTTATTTGACTGAATCCCTGAAATTATAAAAATGATATAAAACAAGAGGGAAAGTTATTAATGTGGTTAAAGAGGCATCAATAAAGGATTATGGTGATAGAAAAAGACATTCATAGAAAACTTCATGGAGGATGTCGTATCTGAGCTGAACTTGGAAGAGTAGGCAGAATTTAGACATAATGGAAATTGGTGAATGGTAAGAGTAAAGTGATGAAGTTCAGAAAGTATGTCGGAAATATAGGCAAAACAAGCCAAGAAATGTGACAGGTGCACAGGGTTTGTAAAATTCTCTTCAGCAATGTTGGTCTCTCAGGAAATGGCCAGTCTTTCCTTCCAGTTGCTCAGGTAAAAAAAAAAGAAGTCAACTTGACTTTCTTTCTCATATAACCCACATCCAACCTGTCAGCAAATATGTCCATTCTAACTTCAGAACATACCCAGAATCCAACTTTTCCTCAGTCTCTCTACTGGCTTCCAACCCCAAAGTCTTCCCTTCTCACTCAGAGAAAAAGCTAAAGACTTTTTAATGACCAATATGGCTCTGCATGATCTGGAGTCTGTTCTTGCTGCAGTTCATCTTTATCAAATCTCTACTTCTCTTGGAATTCTAGCCACACAGTCCTCTTCCCGTCAACCAGGCTGTGGCCTCTGGACCTTTCCATTGCAGTCCCTCTGTTCAGGACATTCTTCATCCAGGCTTCTCCATGACTTGCTCTCTTACCTAGTTTAGGACTCTGCCCAAATTTGACCTTGTCAGTTAGGTCATCCCTGACAACCCTGTTTAAATCAATGGCTCTGGCCGCCATCCAAACTCCATTACTCCCTTATTCCTCTTCCCTGTTTTACTCTACTTGATACACCTATTACTAGCTGTTTCAAATAGGTGAGACCAGCCCTGCTGTGGCAACTAGAGCCTCTCATCACTCAGTCTCTTACAACAAGTCCATAGGGATCAGCTATGGCACAGCTCTATGTAATCTTGTCCCTGGGACTCAGGGTAATGAGTAACGTCTATGTGGAGCACTGCTGGTTGTTTGGGCAGAGGGAAGTGAAAAAATTGGTAAACGACAAGCTTACTGTTAAAGCTTTTCCCTCAAAGTGACACATCTCTCTTCCTTCTACATACATTTCATAGGGTTCAAAGCAAGAAATCCAGATGAACCTGATATCAACCTGGTAATGAAATATAATTCTTGTGCACCACAGGGAAGGCCATTGGAGTATTCGGCAACCAGTAATATCATCCGCCACATTATGTACCTTATGTACGTGATGTGCTTGGTTATCATCGGTCTCACTTCATATCTTAGACAAGGTTCCCTGGATACATATTCTAAGATGGAGAGTGTGTCCAATAAGGAAGTGCTCTTTGGAAATAGACCTGTATGGAAGTGAGGATGGCAGGATTGGTGAGTGAGATAGTCACATTGAATATGGTTTTAACATAGCCCATCCGAGAGGGAACTCTGGTGCCTGGCAGGTCCTTCAGGGTTGTCCCAAGTTGTGGCTGGGGCAGCCCTTCGTATTTCTCATCCGATGGCTACTGGCTGCAAGCATCTTCCTAAAATGGGGTAGGACCTTGCCCAAGAGAGTTAGTTCCCTGCAGTAGAACACAGTTGCCAGTTGGAGAAGAGGTAGGAAAAGCCAGTGAGCTAAGAGTCTCAGTGACTGGGGCCGAGGTGAGTGTGTTTGATATGACCAGGACATCTTGGCAAAGCTCCACAGTGCCAACTGTCTCCACCAGACTGAGATGCCTATGAGGGCGGAGCATTTTGCTACAGTCACCCACGCCTTAAACAGCTCCTGGCATAAGACATGCTCAATATTTGTTGGATGAAGACATGAATAAATGAATAGTTTGTGTAAAATTTTAGATTAGAAAAATAGGGATAAAGCATAGAGGGTCTTCACCGCCTATCTAAGGCTTTTAAACTTGCAGGGAAATTAAATGCAGCTTCAGGAGTAGTGTTCAAATAGCAGCATGTACACTGAATGGAATATAGGGGAAGAGATATTAGGAAATATGAGGGCTGCAGTATGTTTAACAAGAATAAAAATTTGGCAACATGGCAAGAGGATAGAAAAGGAGAACAAAAAATCAAAGATGACTTTGAGGGACTATGGTCTCAGTAATGAAACAAACAAAACAAACACAAAAAATGAGAAGTGCTTTGAGAAGACAGCTGAAGAGCTCTTGGGAAAGTACTATGAGACTTAGGTACAGAAACACGGCAATGGTTCATACTGGGTCCAGAAATATGTCTTGTGATTTATGTATTTAAGATAATTTCATACTTTTCTCTTTAAGAGTATAAGATGTGTCATTTTCACCATGTGATTTATTTTCAGAAAACTAACCATCTTAATTATACCAATCTTTGGTATCAGATACAACACACGGCAGAGTGTGATTGCTTGCAATAGAAATACATGAAACATTCCATTTACTTAAAAATTATTGAGAGTTTGAACAGAAAGTACCACCCATTGGATATCAATTGAGACAATTTGTACTGATGGGTTGGTGTGTGGGAGAGGGGGCGTCTGATCAGGGCTTCCTTATGTATGAACCAATTCTGAATATTAAAAACTCAATTCAGGCTTATATAAGTGAAATGTCCAACTGTGATATAATGACATTTCCATCAATTTTGATGATAGAGAACCACCTTACTCTCCAGATAAGTGTTCTCTAGAGTCAATGAATGATACAATCTACAGACTATGAAATAAACAGACTATAACAACAACAACAAAAACAACTATGAATGCTCAGAATATTAAGCATGATTGCTCTACTGGCCTAAAGATGCTAATGTGAAATGTGGTACAAATGTATATAAAATATACATATAAAATATGTATAAAATATACATATATATAAAAAACTGCATTTTTGGCACATAGAGTAAGTACTCCACAAATTGTAGCAACTATGTTATTCAGTTTTAATCCATAATAATTTAGAAGATAATACTCTGACTTAATATGCCTGTTATTCTATATAACTGATATGAGTTACCAAGTTCCCAGGACTAGAATACAATAAAAATACTTAACACTATAATTAACAGTTTGATTAATTTATGTAATTTAAAATAAAAATTACATGTTCATTACTTTAAGTGTTAAATAAAATCATCTCATCCTCAATCCTCAGGTATTAAAGCTCATGAGGCTTATCATAAAAATTAGGAGAAAAATAAAATACCAAGAATATTAGGACTTGATCTAATATGAAAAACATATTTCTGGTGCTTAGTGCAGGGGCTGCTGTAATACATGCTCAAAAGATGATTGAATGAATTAATAAATAAGTGAATGCATGCAGATGGGAATATCAGTAAATTTTTAGGTGGGCAGGATTTCAGTTACTATGCATGTACTGTTTTTATTTAAAATATTAATTTCTAAATATTAATTTCTAATTTGTAGCATAAAATAGTGTTTGTTTATTATTACCTACATGAGTGCCATATTTTTTTCTACACTGATTTTTAGGACTAAACAAATGATTTTAAATTCTTTCTAGCCTATGGCTAGACCAGAATAAGATGCATTTCAAAAGTGTCCACATACCTTTAAAGTGTTGGTTGAAGAATCTCTCAAGACAGTAAAAAAATAATAATAAAGCCTTCTTTCTAAAGCATTTTGCTCACATTTTTTTTAAAAAAATGGGAGGGTTAAGAAACTTGGGGTTTACTGAATCAAGCAAAGCCTCAATCCCACAGTAACCTATTCAGGGGTAATATTGATCAGTAGAGTCAAAGACATCAGAATCAAACTAAAATAAAGTGACTTTCTTAACCTCAGTGAGTTCTTCCTGAGCTTCCTGTAGGTGAGAACACAAATATGATTTTCCTTTAGAGTTATTTTGTTTATTCCTATTCATGCCTCAGGAGTTCCCTAACATAAATGAAGTCCACAGTGCATTTGAATTTTTTTTTTTTTAATGAATTGTTGGAGGTTTGGCAGGTTAATAAAAACTATCGGTTAAAAATCTAAATAATTAGCTATAATTCTCTGATAGAAAAAATATTTTTATGTGCATTTCTTTTTACTAAGAATTTGACAAATACTGTTAAAATCTCATTTTGTTTTATGAGTAAAGTTTCAATCACGGGAGTATTCATGATCACATGACTTTTGTCTGAATGAAAAATTATTTGGCCTCAGCAGTTAAATATAACTTTCTGTGATTTTCACTTCGTGTATCATTTGTAAATCTCTTCGTAATATTTTATAATCTCTTTGAATTTAATCTCCTTTGGAACCACGTGCCTATCATCTGCTTGTCTTGCTTTCTTTGGATCTTGGTATATTTTCTTTTATCTTTTGTCCTCTCTCATGTCCTCAGTTTCCTTGTGTTTTATATTTTCAAAGTTTTCATGCTTGTGTTTTTCTGTGTGGGACATGAAATTCTTTGGTGGCAAAGAGATAGAGGCATCAGAAAACAGATAGGTTTGGGCATCATCAGACCCATGTATAACTGAAATCCTTGTCAGGGGCGTCTGTATCCCAGAGTTAACACGCATATGAAAATGAGAAAACAGAAGAGTACAGAATAACTTGGCTTCATATAATTAAAAAACCAAAAAACAGCAGACCAACTTTCCAGAATCTGGGGGTTTGCCAGGGTTTAGGTGCTAACCTCTTGGAGTTTCTTGACCTCCTCAGCCAGTTTTAATGCTTGAGCAAACAAGGAAGTCCAAATTAAATAAGTCCTCCAGTCTTCCTTTGGATGCACGGTTAATGTTTCCCTCTCCCACCTCAATTACGCCATCTTCATTATGCTTCCATCCTTGCTCTCACAGTTGTTAAAATGAAAAGCCTCTTTCTGTGCACCACAGCTCTGCTATGCAGGCCTATACCTGTGCTGGCAGCATGTTCTTCTTCTCACCTCAGATTGCCTTTTGCTTGGGGAGGAGATCCCTGCCGTGCATCTCAAACTGAAAACTGAAAGAAAATTAAGTTGCTGTTCGGAGTTTGAGCGAATTATGGAAAACGGGCCCTTTTTTGTCTACCAGGCATGTTAGTGGGAGCTATTACCCACCTTCTCTCCCATTCCGTACAGTGGTAGCTGTCAGTGTGGAAATCTCATCCAAACTTTCTTAACAGTTTGTACCTAAGACAAGGACGCACACACGTGCACACACACAAGCTTGGCATTTCCTTCAGACCATGGCTATGTGTTGAACATAGTGGGCCATTTAATGGTTGACCTGGCTATTCTGGCCATCTCACTAGCTGACTAGAGGCACTGAACAGTAAAACCTAATAACTCAATAATAACTACATTCTAATTCAGATAAACAAAAAGCCAAGTCAGTTATTTGGTAGTAAATTTTGAGCAAAAACTGACTATGAATTAAATATGAATGCACTGCCTTTAACTAATGTGAGTTCATTGTAGAAAAGCACATTATCGATGGTTTCACATTTTGATATTTTATTTGGATGTTTTATATTTGTTTGGATATTTTATTTTTTTCAGTTTCTGATATTCTTATAGTTTTGCATGAGAATATCTAAATGCACACATGTGCAGACTCAGTTCAAGCTTCAGGACTTACACATTAAGGATCTAAGTCAATTGGGAAGCTGAGAAGCCCTCACTTGAGTTGGCAACAATAAACTAAGCAAGCAGGAACATGGGTGGGTGATTGCTGGGCTTTGGAAAGATTATCTTGGTGGTGACAACTACCAGGGACATTGGAGAATCACAGGAAAATCTGATGGCTGATGTTTATTTAAAGTAATAAGTGGTATTTCTTATATTGTGAAATAGGTAGAAGACTGCTAAATATATGTCATGTTTTGAAAATTTCTACCAAGAAAAATACCTCCAAAAACTTTTCGAAAATTTTCATGCCTGGGGCCAAGGCAACGATAGCCTTTGTCAAGGTGAAAATAATATTGGGAGGGGTATCACACAAAGCCATTCTTTGCTATTAACTTCCTGTGGTTGGAAGCTCTGCCTCAGAGTCATGAGTTCAGGACAATCAAATTTCAATATTTTGAATGAGGAATTGGGAGTCTGAAAAGTTAGGTAACTAGTGCTGAGTTTTCTGACCATAGTTGTAGACTATCAGAATTATTGCTCACTAAATCACCAAGGTCCTTTCAGGAGATGGAAATCCAAGGTCTTGGGGAGTGAGCAGAGAAAATGAACAAAATCAAAAAAGAAATTGATTGTATCTATTAAACCACAGTTATCCAAATTGTTTAGTCTCATATGAACATATATCCAAACAATTAAACTTTTTAAGTCATGGGCTTAATTTGGGGTAGGATATAGTAACTAATTTTTCATCTATAATTTTATTTTAGATCAATTTGTTTTAAGAAGTGTTTTAAATATAATTTAAAGACCAGTTATGATTATAATACGTAAAGATATTTTAAATCACTTCACAAATTAAATTTGTGCCACACACAATTAAATTAATTTTAAATTATATAACAAGATGCATGATTGCTGAAACCCATATTAAAATGACATATTGTGTCTTGTTTGGTTTTTGAACTGAGTAGTAAAATGTAGACCGAAATTTAACTCTGCATTATAGCATCATTTTAAAAAAGGTTCCATGTACTGATGTTTAGAATTCTTACATATTTCTCCTTTAAAACTGCCTATTTATACATATTTTATTAGTAAAAAATAAGAGTATGTATTTGAGATTGCTTTTAAAAAGCATATCTCAGCAGAGTGAATGTGGAGAGTTTTTGTTTTATTTCTAATAAATGAGAAGCCAAATTTGATATAATAATTATTTTGTTTTTTAAATATTTTTAAAATGTAGGTATAATGTGTATTCTAATAATTTTACAGATTGTAAGTATATTCAGTTCAGTGGGTTAGTGGATAAATGTGTATACCCACATAGCCACACTCCAGTCAAAATAGAGAACATTTCCAACACCTCAGGGTATTTCCTCATGCCCCTTCCAGTCAACTCTCAGCCTGCTAAGTGACAATGATTCTGATTTTAGCACCATAAATTAGCTGTATTTGTTCTTGAATTTCATATAAATGGAATCGTATAGAATGTAATATTGTCTTTGGCTCTCTTCACTTGATATAACATCCTTGAAATACATTCATGTTATTGTTCATATAAGGAATCCATTTTTTATTATTGCCAAGTAGTGTTCAATTGCATGAAATCACCCCAATTTGTGTATCTGTTTCACTCTTGATGGAAATTGTTGTTGGTTCCAGTTTGGACCTATTATGAATAAAGCTGCTATAAACCATTCTTGTACAAATTTGTTTGAGAACTTTACTTTCATTTCTCTTAGTGAATACCTAGAGATGGAACTGCTGGTTCATAGAGCAGATACATGTATGAGAAACTACATATGCTTCCTAAGTGGTTGTACCATTTCACACTCCTGTCAATAACATATGAAAGCTTTATTTTTCCTACATTCTTACCAACCTTTGGTGTTATCAGTGTTTTATGTTTTAGTCATTCTAGCTGGTGTGAAATGGTATCTAATTCGATTTTTATTAGCATCATTTTGCTGAAGTGCTAAAGATAGCTTCATATGTGCTAGAGAAATTTTGATCAGATTAATATAAGTAGCAGATATGGAACAGAACATTTTAGGTGTATTTTAAGAATTATTAGAATATTTATTCCCCTAAGCATTTTTTAACTTCAACTTAATGCTTCATATCTTTACTAGGAATCTCATAATTCTGAATTTTGATGACAAATTACCGAGACTGAAAACAATTGTTACCATATATCCAGGTAAAACCATTATGCCGCTAGTGATATGATAAAGCAGTAAGAAATCAGGTATGACTTTCCATCTGTTGAAACACTTCATCAATAATATGTTGACACTGATATTAGTCAAAAGATCTGAAAGAAATGAGTATGAAATAGGTAATTGTCCATATACCTTCTGGTTTCTAAATACTGTGCTTTTAAGTAATACTCTGTTTTATTATTGATTCCACCATTTTTTAATAGTATAAGGAATAAAGAGAAACATAAAACAAGATAAGAAGATCCAGGAAACAGACAATAACTATGATAGTTAACTAATATTAATATTTTTAAGGTAATATTATCTTCAAGTAGTCATTTTTGTGACAGACCAGGAATTATGTCCTAGAGCTGATTAATCCATCAACACTTTCTTTAATGTTAGGCTTTCTAGTACCTTGGTATACTGAGCCTAAAACAAATCTCTCGCTGCTATTTCAAAAGTAAAATATTCAGTCAGAAGGTGGTATGAATATGCCCACACAGTAACATATAACCAGGCTAACTCTTTTTATTTTGTTCCTGTTGAAATTAATGGTTGGAAAGATTGTTCAGTTGTTTATTTGGGTATCGCCAAGCCTCCAGGACTTTACCTATTCAATTATGTCTGTGTTGACATCTGACTCTTGAGATTTCAAGGCTTATAAGTTATTTCCCCACTGGTACCAGAGGAATTAAGTCCTATTTAGGAAGACTTTGACTTTGCATGGAGGAGTTAAGAGATTTCAGTGAAAATTATAAAACTGTGTAAAAATAATAAAGCAGTAACCACAGGACATAAAAATCTATCTGAATTCTTTAAAGGGTTATGAGTAATTTTTCTTGCATAAACAAGTTATTCTGAAAGGGTTCTAAAGTAATTTAGAGGGAAAGCCAGGAGAGCATATGAAAACCCACATGGCAAGCAGGATCACTTTTTGAAAAAGCTTGTCAATCTAATGAGCACTTAATTAAAGTCAACAGGGTCTCTAAGTCTCCAAGTAATTTTCAAAAAGAGCTTTTGGGAAAGGGAACGTTTTTCTCCATGCTTGTCCCCCTTTTCTCTTGTTCTCCATTTGTCTGAAGACTGTGTAAAGCCTTTGTAATATTATCTTTGGGGTTTTATTCTTATTAATTCTCATCACATCACTCAGTTCATGACCAATTAAACATAAACCATTTTTTCTTTTAAAATATCAGTTGTGTGGCCTTAGAAAAAAATTGTTTTACCAGTTGCTTGGATTAAAAAAAAGTTTTTGCCAAAATAAAGTTTACCAGGCTCTAAATATGGAGCCTTTTGATAGCCTACTCAAATAGATTATATACATATATTTGGTCATCTCAGATACAGTTGTTTTTTTAAGTGACATTTATTATATACTATAACTATTTTTCATTTTTCCTTCTTTTTTTTTTAAATTTATTTATTTTTATTTATTTATGGCTGTGTTGGGTCTTCGTTTCTGTGCGAGGGCTTTCTCTAGTTGTGGCAAGCGTGGGCCACTCTTCATTGCGGTGCGCGGGCCTCTCACTATCGCGGCCTCTCTTGTTGTGGAGCACAGGCTCCAGACGCGCAGGCTCAGTAGTTGTGGCTCACGGGCCCAGTTGCTCCGCGGCATGTGGGATCTTCCCAGACCAGGGCTCGAACCCGTGTCCCCTGCATTGGCAGGCAGATTCTCAACCACTGCGCCACCAGGGAAGCCCCATTTTTCCTTCTTTATAACACATTTTTAAGGAAGTATTATGACAGCCCAACAAGGTACAATGTTAATTGGACTGGGGCTCTTATCACAGTGTTAAACTTGTTTGAATAACTCTTTCTCTCCTGTGTAACTTTTTATTATTTTTAATACTCAGTACAGAACCGCTGGTTTCAGAAGTGGTTTTGCAGAGTTTTCCACCTCTGCCATCCTGCGAAATTTTGGATATCAATGATGAGCAGACTCTTCCCAGGCTGACTGAAGCACTAGAGAAACGATATCACCTTTGCTTAAGTCTGTACCGTCATTTGAGGGAATTCCCTGGCAGTCCGTGGTTAGGGATTGGCGCTCTCGCTGCCGAGGGCCCGGGGTTCGATCCCTGTTCCGGGAACTAAGATCCCACAAGCTGTACAGTGCAGCCTCTTATGCTGGGTGGGCATTAAATGAATCCTTGTAGAGTGTGGCTCAGTGCCTGGGACACAGTAGGCTCTCAGATGCCTCTGCTACTGTAACGTGCAGGTTTCTCATTTTCTCCTATATTCACTTCGTATTTTATCCGAGAAGCTGAGCTAAGCACCGGGACCTCCCGGTTAAAACCTATTTCCTGCACTTCAGCAGGTCACTGCCTGCTTAAATAGTGTCACATGGGCTACAGCAGATGGGAGTGATGCCTATTTATCCAGGCAACTTTTTTCTAAAAATATTTTTACTGTTCACAAGCCCTGAGTGTTTACCCAAACCAAGGGAGATGGAGTCTGCAAATGCCTAGCAACTTTTTGAACCTTCAAAACGAGTGAGTTACTAGTTTTCATATACAGTTTTGATATGCTCACTTCTTATCAGAAATAATCAAGAGGAGTAAAATGGAGAAGAGGGACCCGGAGACAGCCATAAGTTAGGGGATGGAATGGAAATACCAATTTTTAATAACTTGTTCAGAAAAAGTAAATTACTATAAAATATATAGCTGTTTTAGAAAGCTTGAGAAATATAAAAGTGTTTCATCCCTATAATACAGAAACAATTACTTTTCTTTCTTTGCAATATTTGTTCAGTTCCTTTGCTGTGGTTAGACTAGGATTATGGTTGTGAGCCCAGAAACTACCCCTTTTACAACCCCTGCCCTTCAGCTCTTCCTCTTTCTCAATCTATTGACATTGGCTGGTTTAAAGGGGGAGTTAAGAAGTCTCCTGAGAAAACAATGAAAACATTTTCAATTTTTGAGGCTCAGATATATACCTGAATCTCTGATGAAATTGTGGAAACCAAGATGAATATATAAAAGGATTATGGCATCACTAGGAGAAAACTCCATTCTTGAATTGGGGAAGGAAAGCAACAGGGCTTGAGGAATGGAGAAGACTGTTTCCAGGTAAATGTGTCTGTTATTAAAACACCACAAAATGAGCCATGCTACAGACACTTGTGTACTCAAAGGAGGGAGAGACTTCCTGAGTATATATTAAAAAATGTAGGTGTATTTTGGGGTATATATCAATATGTTTTTCTAAAATTTATTCCTATCTTTATATATTTTCAGCTGATAATTAGTAGGACCAGGATTTGCACCTAAGAGGTATGATTTTCAAAGCCCTTGCTTTTAAACATTATGTGATTTGGCTTCTCATAAAAGCAATAAGCAAGCTATTTAATATTATTGGTTGCAAATGTCTTTACTCATTAATATTTCAATTTTATTTTATATGTAAGTGGGAGGAAGTTATAAAAATTTTAATTTTAGAATATTTAAAAATCTTTTGTTTGTTCATTTTATTTTTGTTAGGAACTAAGGTCACAAGGCCACAGGCAATTACATTCAGTGCATATGATAAAATCTAAATGCTTACAAAGGAAGGTTCTCCAGGGTCTTTAAAAAACATATAGAAACAAACCGTTTCTTTTTTTTCCTCAATACAATTTTTAAATTTTATTTATTTATTTATTTATTTATTTATTTTTGGCTGTGTTGGGTCTTCGTTGCTGCGCGCGGTCTTTTTCTAGTTGTGGCGAGCGGGGGCTACTCTTCCGTGCGGTGCGTGGGCTTCTCATTGCCGTGGCTTCTCTTGTTGAGGAGCATGGGCTCTAGGTACATGGGCTTCAGTAGTTGTGGCACGCTGGCTCAGTAGTTGTGGCTCGTGATCTCTAGAGCACAGGCTCAGTAGTTGCGGTGCACAGGTTTAGTTGCTCTGTGGCATGTGGGATCTTCCCGGACCAGGGATCGAAACGGTGTCCCCTGCACTGGCAGGAGGATTCTTAACCACTGCGCCACCAGGGAAGTCCCCAAACAGTTTCTTATTACCACTGTATCCTCAGAAAAATCCATACTAGAAATGTTCTTTAAAGGGTTCTAATGCAATCTCATATACTGTGTTTGCTCTTACACAATCTTCTACAAAGTTAAGCTTCAGTCCAGTCCATGTCTATTTATAATTAATTTTGCATTAATGCACACCCAAATTTAGTGGTGTCTTACTGTACAAAAATTAGTATTCAGAAATTCCTCCTGGATGATCTTGAGAGAACTAGTGCAAATGAATTTTTCCTATTTGTGACAAAGACTTAGTGAGTCCAAGTCTTCTCCCAAAGACTGACTGTATGATATCACAAATTCTGTCTCTTAGAGTGTAGATATATGAGCAGAATTGAGGGTACAACTCTGATGGTTAATTAACTCTCTCCTTCAGTACATGGGCATTTAGGGGAGTTGAGAATGGTCAGATTGAGCCATCATGCATGTGGTCTGCTGGCCTGCACCTATCCTCTCTTTATTGCCAGTGGAAACAAAACGGGCTGGAGTATGACACTTTATACTCGCATACAGAATCCCTTCCCTAGGGTAAACTTAAATTGCTTAGAAAAGAACCCTGCAAAGTAATGCCTTCTAGATACCACTACACCAAGGAATAGTAGAAAACTAATTACCACTGCTGAGAGAAACACACCGAAGCCAAGCCCAGAACATAACAAGGCTACCTGCCTTGCCTGTATTCAACAGAACACAGATATTTAGATGGAAAACAAACAAAAAAAGGACTATTGGGAATCTCCCAGGAGCTCCTGGGTCTAAGCCTCCAAGAAATAAAGTTGTGACAAATAAAAACTGCTATCTTCATACTTTTGTACTTAGGTAGCTCATAAAATAAATTTTAAATTTATGTGCTCCTCTTTGCATATTCCTAAGTTGACGTGTAAAAGCTTTAGTTATAGCTTTAAATAAGATTATTTTTTAATAATAGGAAGTTAAAAGATTGTAGACTTGAGAAAATAAAATATGAGGTTTTGACTATGACTGGAATAAAAACCTCTATATCTTGATAAAATAGATTTTAATTACCTTACTAAATATAGTACACTAAATCTGCAAGAAATCACGTAAAACTTTTATATTCAATATCTTTGACTTTATTCAGTGCTATCTGGGAATTTTTAATTGTTTTGGAAAACATTCCAGTTACATTTAAAATAATCAGTCTAAACTTATATTTGAATTTGGGGCATTCCAATACTGGCCAAATGACTTGTTTTTAATGTCAGCCACTTTTCATTTTTAACAGAAATATGAATAAGACCGTGAAAGAAAGGAAGTTTGATTAATCTGTACAGGAAGTTGCCCCCGACCCATTGTTTTGATTTTCCCTTTGACTAGCACTAGAAGATTTTTACACCTCAGGGCAACGCACCATCTTCAGATTTTGGATGACTGAGAGATGTGTATTTCTTCCGTAAAATGGCTAAAAGGACTATTTTGAAGGTAGGGTCATTCTCAGGCAAATCAATTTTCCTGAAGAAATTTGATATGGCATTTGAATATCTACAAGTTGATCCCGTAAAATATACAGGACTCTGTACCACTCCAATATCTTCTCATAATTGAAAGGGTACACTTACCTCCTTTTGAATTGCTGGGTTAGGGAAGAGCTCCCTTCCTAGAAGTCATCAACCATCTTATAATAGGAATAACCTAAGGCATCTATTGGTGGGAGTGATGACAGAGCAGGCGACAAAGGCAGAAGGGGTAAGGGGAATGTGAGCTTCTTCTGGGGACACTTCAGAACCCTGGGGAGGGCAGAGGATTTACCTGGCATGTAGAATAAACAAGTATTCTATGTGAGTTACAGATGAGAGTCTAAAATTCTCCTAGTTCAGTTTTCAGTAGGAGGTGAACTCATTCACTGTCCTTTGGAGCTGAAATGGGTGTTAGAATCATGCGGTTTATATTTTTGTTCTCAAAGCCTACATCCCTGTGCCACACCTTCTCCGGTTACCTCTGCCCAGGGTAAAGAGCTGCTCATGGTTAGTGATAACTGTGCTCAGCTGGACCTGCCCTGGACGAGATGTTGCCAATTCCTCAGAGAGCAAAAGCCACGATCACACTCCAGGCCTCACAGTCAGCCCCTGTACGGACTGCAAGCGTACAAATTCACACACACACACACACACACACACCACTGAACATCAGCATTGGATGTCAGCAGACACCCCCTAGAAATCTAGACAATTCATCCAGACTCAACTGACTCTTTCCAAGCTCAATGGACTCTGGAAAAGTTTGAGTGTCTCTCCTTTACTCACATCCACTAGAAGCCAGGCATTGGTAAACTTTGATGAGAGTGTGGGACCAGGGCCCCTTTCTTTAGTCTGTCTCTCAGATCCCTAACAGTTTGAATATAAAGTTAGGGCCAGAAGTAAAATAATTTTCTTACTTATTAAAGAAATCATTAAATAAGTTGTCTTCTTTGTTATTCAAACAATTAAATGTGGATTTAAGCATTTATCTTTGGGGTGAATATTTTGATTCATATCTAAATGAACTGTTCATCTGTTCTTTGAAAGGAATTTCTCTGAGGTTACAGTTGCTACAGTAGCTGCTTCTTGACAACTGAAATAAATGGAAAATGGAACATTTGTTCAATTCTGTTGATTTTCCTAATCACTGAACCTCAACACAATTTGTTCACTAGAATTTGAACCCCTGGTGGACCAGGACTCTTGTTTTTGTTTTTGTTTTTGTTAGCTCTGGCACTTGTCATAGTATCTAGCAAAAAGAGGGTAGTTAATACATATTAGTTGTGTACATAGTTGAAAACTGCTCATTTCATGGTGAAAACAGTGAGTTAAAACGAAAACAATTATATTCATCATTCTACAGTCTGCTTATATAATTCAGATCTACTTTCTGGATATGCTGTGGAATGGAAGGTCAGTCAACTTTATCTCCTGAAAACAAAGGAAGAAAGATACCACTAGGAATTAAAGATAGATGTTTCCTTGTTTGCAAATGTATTCTATACATAAAACTTATTATTATTTTTTTCCTGTAGAAGAAACATCGTCAGAATCGTAAACTCAGAGGTTACCCAGTCTGCATTTTATTACTGTGGAGAAGATGTCTATTCATTCACACAACTGCCAATTGCTTTATTTTTGATAAAGCATCTGTAATTACTTTTAATTTAGAAAACACTTAACCTTAGTTATGTTAAAAAGGAAAACAGCATAAAAACTGGCTATATACATATTTAAAATCATAAGCATAAAAATACTAATTAAGATAAAACATTATACCATAGTCTCTATAATAAACATAAATTAATAATCCAATCAGGAGCGTAAGCATCTTCAGAAAATTATGACATGAATCATAATCTTACAAAAAATTAAGTTAAGGAAAATAATGTGGACTTTGCTTAATAGCCTAGTTAATTTTTGACACTGCTGAGGATTTTTTTTCAGATTATATAAAACAAAACCTTCATCTGTTAATAAAGTAGATTTTTTTTTAAAGAAGCTCTGTACTTTGCAGTTCCTCAAACAATCAATATGTGGAAGAATTTATTTAAAAGCTGTCAAGCAGCAGGAGAAACTAGAGAATACCAACAAAATTGCACTATTCTTTAAGTAAGATTCTGAGATAAAAACAGACATAAGGCATTTCTGACAGCTTCTTGAAGATTTAAAAATGGAAAATTTAGTTACCATTGTCGTGGCTTCCGTTGTAATGGGTGCTGTGAGGTGCTGCCTGGATTCTCCTTCAGGACTGAGGCATTTATTTCTCCAACTGCAAAGTGCTGGTGGTTGACAGCTCTCAGCTGAGTTCTTTCTCAGGAATGGCTTTTGTTGTGACTGCATCCCATCCACCTCTTCCCTGTGCCTAATCCTGTGTTCTCTCTCCCACATAGGTGAATCAGAGTGTATCCCCAGTGAACGCCCTGCACGTAAATCTCAGACTCAAAATATGTTTCCTGGGGAGCCCAACCTGATACAGACATTCAGACTAAAACACAAACAAACAAACAAAAATCTTGTGTGTTTATTAGGGCAATACAATTGATTGAAAGTAAGAAATCTGTCTTAACCTTTAATATCTGAAACACCTTTGAAGGTACCCAGGCATCTGGAGGTGGATCTGGTTCACCAATTTGAACAGGTGTCTTTATGTAAGCAAGTCTTTAAGGACACACCTAAATACACGCACACGGTCGGTGTCATGCTTCTCACTGTCCGCCTTACCAATGTTGCCATTTCCTTATTTCTTCCTATTTGGCATTTATTTATTTTGTTACAACCAAATATACTCAAAATTTACATAAATGAAGACAAAAAAATATTGTAGTTCGACTAAATTTTTATAGGGTACAAATGTGCCATCAGCCCTTTCACGACTGCCTAAAGCAACCATTTCCCAAACTTACTTGGGTCATAATAAACTGGGACACTTTTTAAAAATGTGGAGATTCTGATTCAGTCATTCAGTGGGGCTTGACAGCTTTAACATGTTCCCAGGTGAATATAATAATCAGGTAAACCTGAGAAAATAATAACTGGAGAGAAACCAATGGGCTTGTAGTGCTACAGCCTAATGTCTCAAACTTTAATGTGTGTACAAATCAATGGGCATCTTGTTAAAATGCAAATTTTGACTCATTAGTTCTGAGCTAAGGCCTGATATTCTGCCTTTCAAGCAAGCTCCCAGGTGATAATGATTGTCCATGGAACACACTAAAAGTATGGTAGTAAAAAAAAAAGAATGGTAAAAGTATAACGCATTCAGCACCTAGAAGTGCGTTTCACATATGTATCTTAGGTCTTTGGAAAAACGGGCCCTTTGAAGATTTAGTGCTTTACATAAGAGCAAATACACTTACCCCATTCTCTCTGTTGTTGTTGTTATTATTATTACTATTATTTTGCAATTGATATCTGCAGAAGAGGGAGAAAGGAAATCTTTTTTAGTCCACATGAACATCGAACTATCCTTTGGTTTGATGACCATCACTACTTCCAGCTGCTGGAGATGCCTGGGGCTCTCACTCCCTAGCAAAGCTTCCTGATGCAAACTCCCACTGTTGATTTCAAGTATTCTCAAACTGATCATCTGCTTTTTCATACCCTCAGTTAGCTTGATGGATGGATTTTAAGGGACTCAGGAAGCGTCCTCTAGGGTATCTGACGTGTTCTTGGGTGACATACAGAGTAAAACTAGTCAATAGATTGGGTTTATTATATGTTTCAATTTAAAGGTAAAATCACTTTTATAATCAGTATATGAATTGGTAGCTCAACCTTGATGATGAGCATTAAACATATGTTTTGAAAGTAATTTATAACACTCATGTTCTCTTTTTTGTCTGGTCTTTCCACTTTGGGTGCCCTCAAGTGTATAACAGTTGTGTTTCAGACAGCTATGCCTCTTATGTAGAAGAGGGATTTTTGTAGACATCTGTATATCATATATATATACATTTTTTCTTTTTGTCTTTCCTGATTAAACATTACGCAGTCACTACTTCAATGTCTTTATTCTTGGGACTATCTGGAGATAAAACTAACCCCAATATAATTAAATTAAATTAAATAACAACTAAGGTGTCAGATAACTTAAGTGAAGGTCTCCCTAGAATAGAGAAGTCTTTGTCACAGAAACCTAAGTCCTCCTGGAGCGTCTTTGCCCTTGGTTTTGATTCTGATTTGAACTGAGTGATATTTTCTTTCAAACCCTCATGAAGATTGCTGATCTTCTGCTCTAATTTCAAACCAATGATTGATATTCTTGCAAAGTTTTTCCCTTATGGTTAATTCTTTTTTATTTTTTGACACAGATTTGGAAAATGAATTTCCTACGAAGACATTCCTAAATTACTAAATTATTTTTTGAGAATCTTACCTTATAGGATTTCTTTTTTATTTGTATTAATTAGTAAGAGGTATAAAATATTTTCAAAGTCTAGATGAGCTGGTTTGTTCATTTGCACAGTGTGGAGTTTTCCTTCATGTGTGAGAACTAGGTTAACACCCTTTACTGTATGCTATTGTTAACTACTACAAGTTGCTCATATGTCTTGTATGACTGAATTTTGGAAGGGTAATTCAGAGTCTAAATCAGAACTGGATACTGACCTACTTGAGGCAAAGGTATGGATTAATACTAATGATTTGCAAAGGTTACTTCCATAAACCCTGCTCCCCCCCTTCTTGGAACCTCAGGAGTTTAAGGTAAAATAGGCAAGCAAAGCAAACACATTTTTGTCTTCCATGGTTCCCAAATCCTTTTAAGTAATTTTACTCCCTGTCCATGCCTTCTCCTACACATTGCTTCTCAAACTTTAATATGCTTCAGAATACCCTGGAGGGCTTGTTAAAAAACGGATTGCTGGAACTAACCCCCAGAATTTCTAATTCAATAGCCCTGGGGTTGGGGCTTCCCTGTTGGTGCAGTGGTTGAGAATCTGCCTGCCAGTGCAGGGGACACGGGTTCGAGCCCTGGTCTGGGAAGATCCCACATGCCGCGGAGCAACTGGGCCCGTGAGCCACAACTACTGAGCCTGCGCGTCTGGAGCCTGTGCTCCACAACAAGAGAGGCCGCGATAGTGAGAGGCCCGCACACCGCGATGAAGAGTGGCCCCCACTCGCCGCAACTAGAGAAAGACCTCGCACAGAAACGAAGACCCAACACAGCTAAAAATAAATTAATGAATTAATTAAAAAAAAATAGCCCTGAGTTGGGACCAAAGAATTTATATTTCTAACAAATTTCCTTGGATACTGATGCTGATACTACTGGCCCAGAAAGCCCATTTTCAGAAGCACTGTACCTCAGTGTTTTCAAATTTCTCCTCCACAGTCTCTGGGTTTTCTCTTCCCACATCAAATGCTATCTGACTATTTAACATCTGCAGCGACATGGATGGACCTGGAGATTATCATACTAAGTGAAGTAAGTCAGACAGAGAAAGACAAATATCATATGATATCGCTTATATGCAGAATCTAAAAGTATGATACAAATGAACTTATTTACAAAACAGAAACAGACTCACAGACTTAGAGAACAAACTTATGGTTACCGGGGGGGAACGGTGGGGGGAAAGGATAGGCTGGGAGTTTGGGATTGACATGTACGCAGTGTTATATTTAAAATAGACAACCAACAAGGACCTACTGTATAGCACAGGGAACTCTGCTCAATACTCTGTAATAACCTAAATGGAGAAATAATTCGAAAAAGAATAGATACATGTATATGTATTACTGAATCGCTCTGCTGTATACCTGAAACTAGCACAACATTGTTAATCAACTATACTCCAATATAAATTAAAAATTAAAAAATTAACTACCTATACAGGCAACAATATTAACAAGCCTCAAAAATGTTATGCTGAGCTAAAGAAGACAGACACAGAAATGTATGTACTATATAATTCAATTTATATCTGTAGTTCAAGAACAGGCAAAACTAACCCAAGATGATCTAAATCAGAATAGTGGTTGTCTCTGAACGTGTGGGAAGAATACTTGGAAACAATTAAGGGGGAATGTTCTGAGGTGATGCAAATGTTCTATATTTTGGTTTGCGTAGTAGTAACATGGGTGTACTTTTGTTAAAACTCCGCCAATTATACAACAAAGATCTGTAACATTTTATGCATATAAATTATACCTCAAGGAAGAGAAGAAATATGATTGCCAAAAATAAAAATGGCTGTTGGTAGAAAAATATCTGTTAAGCCAATTTAGACTAAAATTAAGAAGATAGACATAATACGGTTCTCCCCTCAACAGCATTTGAATTTTGATTGACAACCCAAGAAAACAATTCTTTATTAATAATGGATTGTCAGGTATTTACTAGACTGTGGTTATACTATTGTGGGGGCAGGGAAGATTCCTGAGACCATTTCTCTCTCTCAGTACCGTTTCTCTTTTGTTGATTAAGTTATCTACACATCTTGGATTTTTATTTACTTTTAATTTGCTCAGCATTGGTAAGTATCCATACTTTCTTACCCTCCTAAGTAATGTAGCACTCTCCCCAACTCAACAAGTCTTTATCATAATATCACATTTTATGGCATCTTTCCACTCTGAAATTGTCTTGTTTATTCATGCTTCCTTGGGGATTGTTCATGCCATTTAACCATACTGTAAACTCTGCAGGAAGAGGTAATATGTCTGTCTTGTTTTCAGTGTATTGCCAGCACCTGAAATAGTACCTTGAACATATTAAGAATTCAATAAATGTACATGGCATGAATAAAAGAATGGATGAGTCGGTTTCTCAACTCTTCTTAGAGTAAACCAAACACTCTGGCCAATTCTATATCTGTCTCAATTTCATTGGGTCACTAAGACCAAAGATGAATAATGTCAGGCCACCTCCAAGACTCTACAGATGCTCAGTGAGGCAGAGGCAGTATGCATGCTAGTATAACCCCACATCTTCTGAATGGCCTATAAGCTCATCTCCCATCCAGGAACACCTCCTATCTACCCAAAGGGACCATAGAACGGTGCCAGGCACTTTCTTATGGAGTATAATATAGACAAAAAGGAAAATACCTTGATCCTAACATAGTTCTTAATCCAGCTGCTTGGTCCTGGAGATCACAACACTGTACTGTGGGTGGCAACAGGGAAGAGCAGAGTGGTGGCTGAGCAATGACAATATGCAAGATATTTCTTAATGTTGTCTTTTGTCATTTTTCGGTACTCTCATTTATACTAAAATTTAATAATTCAGCACTTATTTTTCAGTTTCTAAATCTGTACAAAATAAGAGGCATATCTGTGTTAAAAGAAGGCCTATTCTGCCCCAGGAAATTTCCAGTGGCTACATACACATCTGTTCACCTTGGAAACTTGAAAAAACCCACTCACGACTCACGAGGAGTGCAGTGGGCAGAAGATGGCACCAAGAGACCTCATGGCCAGCTCTAGACAATGGCAGAAAGTAAGTGGCCTGCTCAAGATGATGCTCCTTAAATTTCCTTTGCTAGAGCTGCTACCTGAAAGTACATTTCTATACACATTACATTGAGAATTAGGTCTCAAAGTTTAAAAACTCTGGTTCTAGGTTTTGCTGCTAACATCTTATATGTCCTTGGACACAAATGACCCTTAAAATAGAAATAATTATTCCTGACCCATTGACCATAGAAAGCTATTCTGTGCAATAATAGATGCAAAATACTTTCAAACAATCAAAATATATTATTTGAATGTGAAGTATTGTTTCTATTTTTATTAATGGTAAATAAGATATTCTTATCTGATAATGACGCTTATAGTATTATAAGCATACAAGAAATACAAGGAGTATTACAAGCATAATTTAAAAGTAAAGCACTTTCTTTTAAACTCTAGATGTATATTTTTCAACGTATACACTGGAAGTATTTTAAATAATGTAATCATAAATTTGTGAAAAGGCCTTAAGTATTACCTTATAATCTCTTCATCATATAAATAAGGAAAATTAAGCCCAGAAAAATTAAGTGACTTATTCTATAGATATCACAACAGTTTATTTACAAGATAAGTCTAGAACCCAGAGATCTCTTTACTTCAAATTCAAGGAGCGAAAATGACCCAGATAGTGAATAATTTTCTGCTTATTTGTTATCTTTAAGGACTAATCTTATAAATACTAAGTTCCAGGCCATGGATACCTCAGCATGATATTACTCTTCTAGAGTCATTTGCCATGGGCTAGAGATTTAAAAGATCAGTGAAAAATATGAAGCTACCTAGTAGAAAGTGGACTGTGCATCCATTCTTATATAAGTGAAAATGATTTGTTTACAACTTAATCCTTGGGTCCTTGGGAATTTTCTTTTTTACACGGCAACAAGCATTTGTACTATCAATTAAACTTTAAAAACACTGTTGTTGTTTTCAGAAAGAGAAAATGTATTGGGGGAATCCATTTAGGAAGGTTGAGTCTTCTGAAAGATGTTGCTGTCATCACTATGGGCCATTTGGTTCACCTGCTAATTCCCAGGAACATGTATATAGCAGAAGGTCTCTGCCCCAGGCAGTCCCTCCTAATGCTGGCGCCAGATCAGTAGAATGGATTGGATACATATATGTGTTTTGTCACCTCCACAGTACCAGAGAGCTCAAATTGCTGAACATTTTATTCCCTTTCGTGGCTGAGAAACGTGTGTTCCTCATAAAAGGTTTAGGGATGGCATACTGTGTAATAGCTCAGATGAGTGAAAACAAAATTAAATATAAGCAATGCACTGCCTTATACGTTGCATGTTGTAAATACTCTTAGAAACAGTATGGGGCCTTATTACGTTTGAACCTCAGGTCTTTCAACTTCCCTGAGAAAAGAGAACAAATGGTAAATGCATGAGAAAATAAGTAACTCACCTCTGTGATTTCCCACTTCAGCTCCAGCCTGGATATTTTTGTCAGTTGTTAATTACAGTCATATTTCTCTAAAGCATTTTCTTTTTTTAAGGGGAAAAAAAGGAAGAGAAGCATTTCAAGGAGAAAGGCTATACTATGCAGTCCAGGTTCATGTTTTTCTGAATGGAGAGGAACTTATTGGGATGAAGGAATTGGCAGGGCTGCCTACCAGAGAAGAGGGAGCTGGCATTTAGCTAGAGTAGCTGAAAGTAGAAGTCAGGAACTCAGAATGGGACAAGTCAAGAGGCAGGGCTAAACCCAGATTCAAAGGAGAATATGTCAAGAACTCTGGCTTGAAAGTGAGGGAATTCTCAGGAGAAAGATGAGAAGAAATTATGGTGAAATGTGAATATGTTCATTTATCCAAGAAAATCTGCTCAGTATTGCATTGTGTTCTCTTTTTCCAGACACGTGCTTGTATATGATGATATGTTGATCCCAACGCCTCTAACACTGTGGATCATTTTGCTGTACCTCATACATCTATCAGAGTTCTGGTTTAAGGGCAAAAAGGGAAAGTAGCATTTTTACATGAGGAGGAATTAAGGCATAGAGAAGTAAATGAACTGCTTTAAGGTCACATAATTAAATTACTAATGGGATTTGCATTAGGGCCAGTGTCCTAACCCCACATCCTGTATCATTTCTAGAACTGTTACATTGAATGTGACCATTGAGGTCACTTAGTCTAGTTTTCCATCATCTGGCCCACCTTCCCGTGGAGGTTAAAATCCACCCACCTCACCTTTATCCTGATCATTCTTTTCAGGGTGAGTGGTAGTTCCCATCAAGAATACTAAACAGATGGTTTTGTTGAGCATGAAATCCTGGGTTTCTCTGAAATGCCCTGAAATGTCAGTTACTGTTTTGATTGCTTTCTTATTTTGCTATACAGACACTTGTTGACAGGAAACTCTGTGGCCACCATTCATTGCATTGAAGTAATCAAACAACCACAAACTGTCACTGTCACTTTCATTTCCTGTCATCATTCATCTTCTTTAGCTGCTCCCAGTTTATCACTGGAGTCGGATGCCACCTCCATCTGTGTATCAGGAAGGGCAGGCTGTAGGTGTGTGCAGGTGCTGGAAAGAGACCTGAGAGAGACAGGCAGTGAATGCTTGCAACTTAGCTCCTGGTTTTCAGTTTATGTCATTCACCTGTGGATTTAGAAACTTTTTTTTTGTTTCTAGGATCAAATGGAAATCCTTGCCTTATTGCTGCAGGATTTTCTTAATTCTCCTACAGTAGTTAAAGACTATCTCTAGCTTCACTTTGTTTGTTGTAGCTTGTGCAGGAGTGATGCAAGGCAGGCTTAACTGCTTCCATCAGCAGCTGCAGGAGAAGGCTTTGTGATGGTAAGAATTGGATTTGGTTGTCCTTCACAAGGACATTTCTCCCAGCTGTTTCTATATAAATGGATGTCTCTATAGCTGGGAAGACTATCAGGAAACAGGTGTTTTTCTATTAATAGCTAGGATGTATCAAAGGAAGGAGAAGGTACAGCAGTGAGTGAAAATCAGGTGGTCCACGGTTGAATACTTTGTACACAATAACTAATCACTCAAAGCTTATATCTATTTATAATAAGGTCTATAATTATAAGCCAGGTGGCTGTGGTTAGGAGATCCTGGGGTTTTAAGCAGGTTACCTCACTCACCATTACAGCTTTAGAGGAGACACGGCCACCTGGGCAGTGGTTGGTGTGGCATGTGCCTGCCTATCAGTGGCACATATGTGCTCTGCCCTAGTGTCTTTCTGCGCTGTCTTCTAAATCTGCACATGTGAAAGCTGGGCTCTACAAATCTCATTCTCTATTTGAAAATATAATTCCCAGAAAATTTTATATGAGATACTATGGGTTTTGGGTTCAGAAGTTCTGCTGTGTTTTTCCGTGATGAATTGATATAGATTGGGGTTTGCTAATGCAATATTTTGAAATCCAAAATGTCATGCTACCTGTTGACTCTGTGTCTATAGAGTCTTCATTTGTTCCTTATTTAATTCAGAATGTATAGGAATAGTCTGAATAGTGCTGTAGTGGCAATGGTATATTACGGAAGTGAATCTTTTAGTAATTAGTAAATAAAAAATATTTATTGAGTATCTCTTATAGCTAGTGACTGTATTAGGGTCTGGGGAGGGGGATAAGACATATAGGAGATGGTCCCTGTACTGAAGTCACTTCCTTCTTAACTGAGGATATAAGCTATGATAAAAAGATTAGAAAAAAAAAACTGTTTATATCAAATGCTCTGTCCCTGGCATATCTGCTAAAGCTGGTAAAACATGAGAGATTACTGTGCAAAGAGATTGGTTACATTTAAAGCTTCATGAAGAAGGTAGGACTGGAAACATGGATAGGAATTAAGTAAAAAAAAAAGAACAGTCAAGGGCATTTGGGTGTAGCGATTGTTTTAGTTTTCTATCTCTGCGTAACAAATCATCACGAACTTAACCACTTAAAAGCACCTATTTATTATCTCCCAGTTCTGTAGGTCAGGTGTCCAGCAAGGCTTGACTGGGGTCTCTGCTCCCTGTCTTCCATGGCTGCAAATAAGGTATTATCCAGGAGGCTTTGATATTTGTAGCTCAGGGTCCTCTTCCAGACTCCTGTGTGTGTCGGCAGAATTCAGTGCCCTGCAGCTATGGGACTGAGGTTCCAATTTTCTTTTGCCAGCTGTTGTCCCAGGGCCACGCTCATCTCCTGGAGGTCACATGCAGGTCCTCACCACGTGGACCCTCCAAAGGCCCTCTCACAATAAGCAGCATACTTCTTGAAGGCCATCGGGAGAATGTCTGCTGCTTCAAATTTTCCTTTTCAGGAAGAAGCTCGTCTCTCTTTAAAAGGCTCACCCAACTAAACCAGGTCCATCCTGGTTAATCTCCCTTTTTAAAATTAACTCAAATTTAGCAGATTACTCAACCCGATTAGTATCAGAAGTAAAATCCAATCATATTCACAAATCCTACCCACATTCAACGGGGCAAGATTGCACAGGGTGAATACACAAGGAGGTAAAACTCTCCTAACCATCTCAGAATTCTACCCACTGCAGTAATAGCAACAACGTGGTATGAGGTAGTTCTTACACAGTGTGTTTGGAAGACAGCAGATCAGCCTGACTGCCCTAATCAATGGTGAAATAATTTTAGACCTGTAAATTTGGAAAAAAGAAACAACAAATGCCTCAGGTTCTTAATCCAATTTGGTTGGTTTTATGTACTTAGTGCAGCATTTTAAATGAGGGAGTGAAAGGACCCAGCACCCAGTGAGCTTAAAAATCTTGAGACACTTTGTCCTCTCTACCTAAAGTCACCAAAAATGACTTAGAGTGGGATTGGCAAATCATTCCCTTTGTTTGGAAGCCTTGCTGACATCATAAATATAATATGTAAAATAATACTAATAATAAAAGCATAAGTTGTGATTTTAGTAAACATTTAATGGACCAGCTAGACTAAGCACTCATTGACCTTGGTACATGCAAGTTCAATTTTTCGGAAATTGTTCTCTGATTGTTCTCTCAAGTATGTATGAGAAAAAATTATATCTTTAAATGGTTTACTGTTTGCATTGTAAAGTTTGCTTCTGTGCCTTTTTGCTGTTAAATCTCTCAAGTTACAGGTCCCTCATGAGAGCTGACACAACACGGTGAAAGATCTAGATGGACTGGTAGTAAATTTGTGGGTATTTTTCTTTTTAATAAAGTCTTTGTAGGGCTTGTAAATGCCTTAGGCAACTTTTTCTTCTTCCTTACCCTTGTCATAAGGCCAGGTTATGAACAAAAAAGAACAAATATTCCTTCCAAGATTAGTTCATGTGTGAATCAACCTTTTCTGTTGGAAAAAAAATAAAACCCATTTTTTGTTTCTAGGTATCTTATCTTAAAAAAAAATCAAGACCCTTAGTATACTCTCTTGAGGTTTATAAACTTCAGAATGTTATGAAACATGAGAAATTCACCACAGAATCTGGAGCAAAGTTCATTGATGATGCCCTGGGACGTGATCATTTGTTGCTCTTTTATGATTGTCTGAGAAGGCAGTGCACCAATTCAAAAATAAGAGTGTGCTAATATTGGCATTATGACACCTCTTCCAAAAGCATCACTTTACAGAGCCAATGATGTTTTAATATTTCCTCTCTTTGTTAGAAGTTATATGATTCTCTTCTATGGTCACAGCCACTTTGTCCCTAAATACTGACCTATAACAATGGGTGTGTTCCTGATAAATCTAAAGAGATAGCTGTTACAGTCTCTTGATCATGTGCATGTCTGGAATACAGAACTTGGACTTACAATCTTTATCCAAGAAGCCTTCTCTAAGTTCTAGTCTAGCAGTCTGGGACTTTTCATTGACATTATAAGATGAATAGATAAAAATTAAAATTATGCATTTCTGTTGGTTTTCCGTATGTTCAGATTTTACTCATTGTGGATATTAAGACTGATGTTTTACTGAAGAATGAGGAGTTAAATATTGGAGTAGGTATATGCAATGACCCAATCATACAAAACATGCTTAACAGCCTTGGTTTCTATGCATCTATCCATGACGGTTGTAACAACTCAAGTTCAGTGGTAATTTCCCTGGAAGGAGCAAGGAGCTGTTAGGAGAAGCTAGGATTTAGCACATTTATTGTTTTCTTAGTGTCTTCTCTCTCACGAAACCAGAGGTAGCAAACTCACATGTTCATAGAGGCCATGCAGTTCGCATAAATGAGAGAGGCTGGCTGAGGGGATTCTGGGGGAGAGGAGGGTGCCTGTCCTGCCTACTGGGGTGGCTATTCTTCATCTCCAACTGACCTGCCCATGTTGGAAAGTGAGCTCAGTCATATCTGAGTTTCCAGTTTTTCAACAAAAGCCAGAAGTCTGTATTTTTCTAAAAAAAATTAGATATCATCCTATATATAAATGTAGGAAGTTAATTAATAATTATTGATAGAGACTGTGGTCAGAAAAATCATACCATCAGGGCCAGACTCACTCTCGGCTACCAGTCTGTAAACATCCCACGAGGCTACACACTCTATGAGAACAGAGAGCCCGGGGCGTTACCTCCAGTTCACTGTGTATCCACACTGCAAATCAAATGACCCATGGGAGGCCCACTGTAGTTACTGAATGAGGGAATAGTTTCAGGAACCGATTAAGTGCATTCCATTTCTCCTTATCTTATGAGTAACATGAATTCAAAAATAAGACAAACACAAGGGAAAAAGTAGCAGTACATAGGTAAATTCAGTGATGTCATGGGCTCCATGAGGTTAATATCAGAGTTCTTTGCTTTTGTAAGTTAAAAAAAAAAAAAAAAAAGTTTGCCTATGGTTGAAAAATCTAGTCTGCCGTCTTATTTCATTTGGCTGTCATACTGTTTCCAAACATGAAGGCCTGTATATAAAATATATAAACCAGAATGTTTCATATACATTTCTAGATTTCAGGATTTTCTTCAAAATAGACAGATTTGACATGGGACTCATATTCCCACTTGGCACTGTTTGCTGGATCTTGGGAATGACTTCGCCCCAGGACAAGCTTTTCAGTTCAGCATAGTACCTACAACTACGTATTGTTCCAACACACTGAGGCTGAGTGACACTTGCTAGTTTTTGTGGCATGCATGTGATCATTTTTCTTATAGTAGCGAAATATCTCTCTATGTCTCTGCCAAAAGTGAGCAAGAAATGAAAATTTAGGTTCATACAAACACCTGTACACAAATGTTCATAGCAGCTTAATCTGTAATAGACTAAAGTGAAAACAACCCAGATGTCCTTCAATGAATGAGTGGTTAGACAAACTGTGGTATGTCCACACTATGGAATACTGCTCAGCAATGAACAGGAATGAACTTTTGATGCATACAACTTGTATGAATTTCAAAGGATTTATACAAATTAAAAAATACCAATGCAGGTGACCATAAGGTTATATACTACATGATTCCATTTGTATAACAGTCTTTTTTTTTTTGGCCACACCACGCAGCATGTGGGATCTTAGTTCCCCAACCAGGGATCGAACCCATGCTCCCTGCAGTGGAAGCACGGAGTCCTAACCACTGGACAGCCAGGGAATTCCCTGTATAACAGTCTTGAAATCACAAAGTTATAGAGACAGAAAGCAGACTAGTGGTTGCCTGGGGTTAGAGATGAGAAGGGGAAGGTGGGTGCAGGACTGAAGTGGGTGTGGGTATAAAAATGCAACATTAGGGGTTCTATGGTGATGGGACAGTTTTGGTTCTTGACCTGACTGTGGTGGTGATACACAAACACAAGTGATAAAACTGCATAGAAATAAATACAACACACACACACACACACACAAAGTACATGTAAACTGGGGAAATGTGAATAATAGATTGTTTCAATGTCAGTTTCCTGGTTGTGATATTATACTATAGTTTTGCAAGATATTACCATTGGGGAAAAATGAATAATATATACATGGGATCTCTCAAGATTATTTCATGTATCTGCATGTGAATCAACAAATATCTCAGAACTCTGATTTAAAAAAAGTGAAAAAAAGAAACAGTCTGTAGAGGGTTATACAATTAGCCCATTACATGCCCTCTTTACCTACCCATGTCACCTGCCGGGTCCTTGTAGGATTTTGAGGGACTTACACTGACTTACACTGTCACTTCTGCAGCCCAGAATGGATCCCTTCAAAGGGAACGCTGTGGGTTTGAAGCTGGAGACAGAACAGAATCAAAGGAGCACAAGACAGTAGGCAAAATTCAGCACGCAAAAGGGGACCTCGAAATTTCTCCAGAGCGAAACATTTTTGATGTTTTCTAGCGACAAAGGATTAGCAAAGCCAGAGCACACGATACTATTGCTAACTGTTCTTATTATCACTGCAAGTGCATTTCTGCCCAAACAGTATGGTGTGCCCACACATTCTCTGCTGCTTCTTGTCTCCCGTGTGAGCTGGCCGAATAACTTTCAGGGTGATGCTGGGTTTGACCTCACAGAACTGAATCATGATAGAATATACTTCTTAGGTATCTTAGGTACCCGACCATCTATTCAAATATAATTCCTCCATAGTGAACAAATGTAATAAGCCAGGAGATTGTCCAAACAATGATGGGTAGTTATACAAGAGGTAAATATGGTCAAAGGATCTGCTTTGATTCATGGTCTTAATTTGTTATGATTCTATGAATATGCCATAGAAGGAAATAAAATGCTAATTTAAAGGGGAAAAAAACACTTTGATTGTATTCTAAAACTTGAACAAATGCAACACGAAAGCCCGGACACTGCTCCTATCTGTGCTCCCTTTGTACACTGAGTCCAGGAGGGAGAACAGGTGAGTCTGAGTCGGGAGTGAGACAGGCTTTCAGAGCCTCGGGTCAGCCTCCCTTGGTCATCCAGGTACAGGCGGCCCTGCCAAAGGCTCAGCATCCAAAAGGCTTGACTACAGAGCTGGCGGGAGGGGACAGTCTCTGTGTGTTTATAGTCTTTAGCTCTAATTACGTAATTACATTGGAAAAGGGACTGACTTCTGTGGAAAAGCAACAAAGCAAACAAGGTAAAATTGTAACAGGTCAGTCTGGCTATTATCTCTTTAGCTCTGGGGTGTGTGTGGGCGTGTGTGTGCATGCAAGCTTGCGTGTGCCCACAAGCTGGCGCGTGGCATCAACAGATAAAGGCAGTCAGGGGTGTATGCAAGGCTATCGTTTTACCTTTAGTGCACCATGGCATCCTGATTATCTCATTGAAATTGTAAGGTAAACGGGATGTTGTAGAAACAGAGGCGCTCCCTGGCAGGTAATAGAGCAGACTAATTAGCCTCAAGTACCTGTAATCCTAGGAGATGTACCTCGAGATAAAAGCTAGGGAAAGTCCCTCAAGTATGACAAATAGGTCCCCAGCCAGGTTGGCTCTGGATCAGGTGTAGTATGTCAACTGTGCTGAATGCACCCTATTGATCCAGGAGAGCCTGCACTTTCTGCCACAAATTGAATTCAAATTGCTTACAAGGGGAAGGCATCTGGCTCTACCTGATTCATATTTCAAAACAATTTTCTTCAATACTCCTTTGGTAATAGATTGTTTAGTCTTTTTAAAAAAACTGTGTTTCTTTTCAAATCCATCCTCTTAAATCTTGTATATGATTTTCTTCAAAACCATTTTGTAAATGCTATGGATAAATATATTTTAGATACATTTTATATTTTAGAAAAATAGGGAAGAGTTTACTGAAATATTATGGCCCCTGCCTGTTAGGTGATATTTTATAAAAGGACAAATTTTATAAAAATTTTGTAATTTACTTTAAAGGAAAGATGGATTTTTTTCTGTTTATTAACTAATTATAAGAACTTAAATAATTAGATATACAGAAGAAAATACAGGATTTTAAGCTGCAAGCAATCTAAAATAGTGTTCCAAACTTCAGCAGTAGAAATTTTCATTCCAATAAATTGTTATAACACAGCCTCCCACCCCCCATACACACACCTGCCAGCTCCCCTCCCTACACATAACCAGAGCTGACAAAAGCAGGGTCCTTGAATAGAGCCAGAGTGGAGACCTGAGCTCCATCCATTTGGCTCCTTCTCCTCTCCTCTTAGTGAGGTCTTTGAGGGGTCTCTAAGAAACCCTAAAAATCACTAGACTGGGTGATATTCAGTCTTTAAATGGGACCATATCTAAATGATTTCAGAAGAATGAGAATCTAGGCTATTTTTGAAACCTATTGCTGAGTGACATCCCATAATTTCTTGCTAATCAATTAAGTAACCAACACTGCCAGAGAACTCTTCCTGAGCATTGTAGATTTTATTTCTGATCTGACATTGGGATCATCTCCTTCATTCTACAAATATTCATTGAGCATCTACTATATACCAGGCACTGTTCTGGGAACTGGAGAGGCATAAGTGAACAAAACAGACAAAACATACCATACTTTCAGAGACAGATAATCTTCAATTAGCAAAATAAGTAAACTTTTCAGTAATACTAGAAGATAAAAGTACCAAGGAAAATAATAGAAGAAGTATAAGAGGGGTTAGTGACAATTTTAAATGGGGTAGTTAGGGTAAGCCTATTTCAGAAAGTAATATATGAACAGAGAGGTCAATGAGAGGAAGGTGATAGCCATGTGGATTTCTGGGGAATAATGCATACATAATAATACATAATAATACACACATACTTTATTTATAGCAAACACTAAATTGTATAGATTATGCTTATTCTTAATTTAGCCAAATACTTCTGGATCACAATTCAGTGAGAAAACCCAAGGTCCCCAACCTCTAATATAAAGAAAGGCAATTAAGGTAAATGTAAAAATATTGTAAGTTTACACAAAAATAAAACGTTGTTGCTGTTGTTTTGTTAGGTAGTATGGGTTAAAAGAGAAAGCAAGCTACCATTTCATAATACTTTTAATTAATGGCTTCCATGCATTTCATAGTGCTCTTTTCCCCTTTCTCAGTCTTAAAGCTGGGGTTGAGAAGTTATGTTGGCAAGATTACTAGTACTGTGCTAGAGCTGGCTTGAACCAGCTCATGACAGCCATTTGTGGGCATCTCTTCCTGATTTCTCCATTAGCGACGTCACTTCAGTGGATTGAAATCAGCTGTGAGTTGGTATACTTATACCATAGAAATTGAAAACACTGCAAATCTGCCTCTCCATACCCCAAGAACTGGTTGTTAAACATTTACCAGAATACCACTGAAAACAACCTACTGAGACAATTTTCAATAGGTTCAACTTGTTGTTTTGATCTTTAAAAATGTGCCAGTATTCTCAAGAATTCTTCATAAATGGTCCCTTTAGATTAGCTACCAGGCTTATTTGAATACATTTTTTTTCCTACTCTAAGAAACTTGGCCCAATTAGTTATCTGGTTTACTCCTAGTCAGATGATCAGAGCAGCAACTGCCTCTGATTATCTAAAGTTAGGGCAAAACACTTCTTGTGATGTTCATTTTAAATAGAGTCTTGATCTATAGTTTGGAATTCTTCTGTCCTCTGCGGAAAATAATTCTAATACTAAAAGGAGGTAAAAGTGATACCTTGAAACATAAAAATATTCTGATCAAAAATCACAAAGAATAAAAGTGGGACAAATTGAAAGATAAATAGTGTTATCTGTAGACAGGACTAAATATTTTCCAGATTGGTTATTTGTGTGAATATTTTGGTTCTTTGTATGAATCCTACAAAGAACCAAAATAATTGAAGAAATACTAATTTGAGGGTGCTGAATTGACTGCTTCACCTAAATTTACCTTTGACTCAGCAACTCAGTTAACAACTAACTAATATGATCGTATTTCTGTCTTCAGAAAGTACATCTGTTTCCCAATTCACTTTCAGGATATAGAAGACATTTTTGAACTAGGCTATATAGGAAAGATTGATAATAAGTCAGAATTTCCCTAATTCTCAGGATTTTATGTCATAATGTTTTATCTTCCTTAGTAAAGGTTTGCCATGAAATCAACAGTGTTTCTAAGATGAAAGGTTGCAAGACTGTTAAGCTAATTACTGCAATACACCTACAGGGGCTAAAAACTGGACCACATTTGTTTGGAGGGATACAAGGTACAAACTAGACAGCTGCTTTTTTCTCACTCATTTCACTCTATTACTGGCTAACTTAGTGGAAAAATGTAAATTTTCCAGGGATTTTAGGTTGAAGGTATCTCAGCCAACATAGATGTGTGCTTGACTTGAGGTCTAATTTAACTCCCATGTAGTATTGATTGACACAGACCACCAGGGACACTTAAAATCTTCCTTTGCCAAAGGTAGACAAAGGTATAAGAGTAAAGTGTAATAAATGCCCCTGTCCAGTCCCATGTCGATATCCAGCTGCCTTTTGTGTGTGTGTGTGTGCCATTTTGAGTGCATCAGTATTTCACATTTATTGTAGTGTGATGAAACACCTTTCAAAATGGCCAGAGGGACACTCACCAGTAAGCATTTAGGCAGTACAAATTGGAGTGAACAGGAGGACAGTTAGCAGGGAATATTTCTGAGGTCAGAGTAGTCTGGGTAGGAGCTGAATCAGCTAAATGCAGAGTTAAGAGCTACAGTACCTGCTGCAAAGTATATATAGATTACCTTCTTGATGACAAATTGATCCACTGGACAAGGATCTTTCAGAAAAAAAGACAAGTGCAAAAAAATTAAGTAATTCACACTGACCAATTTTTTAACCCTTTATCTCATAACCGTCCTCTCTGTCACTTTCTACTTCACATCATTTCAGTATAAAAGAATCTATTGAACAAATACATACCTACACAAAACTCAAAATTCCAACTTTAGCATGAGCAATTTTGAAAGACAAATTAATTCGTCCTCATTTAACTTATGATTCTATACAATCACCACATTAATTATCATTTCTAGGTCTGAAGAGCATAGCAAGCGCTATTAAGTAATTGTTGTGATTATCACATCTAGAAAACCTATACATGGGTAGAAAATCAGCTTAATGCACAAGCACCGTTTTGAATTAATTCAGCAAATATTTCTGAGCCTTTACTATTAGCCTGGCTGCTCTTATATGTTTATTTAGAAAATTGCTGTCTTCAAAAGATCTCTTTCAATCTGATTAGTTCACTTTATTAAAACTGACTAGATTTCAGTGCAGAAGGAGTAGGGGTGGGTGGGTAATGCCTTCATTTATTTAGTTAGCAAACATTTATTGAACAAATACTCCAAGCAAGGTTCATTGGCAGATGATGGCTTATCAGCCTCAACCACTTAGTTTCATTCCTCAAGGAGCTCACAGTTTATGTAAGGGAGATAAGTGATTAAAAAGTACAAACAGAGTATGGTAAATGATACAAGAAACATCTCAGAAAGGAGGTGAGTTGCCAATTTATCCAAGATGGTAGGTGGGAAAAGATCACGACAGGTTTTCTGGAAAAGGTTATAAAAAGCAAAAGTAGGACTTGGCAGGGTTAAGAAGGGAGAAGAGAGGATGGAGAATGGGATAGGGATAAACAGCATTCAGAGAGCGAGTAGCACATATAATGCATGGACAGGGCACATTCAGGGACATAGTAAATGTTTGGTATGCCTTCGTACAACCAAAAGTAAACACCAGTTACTGAAGGTGGTTTGGGGGAGCCCATGAAGGAGTAGTATAACAAATTGAAAGTCCTATTGGATGTTGGCAGGGTAGAAGTTATAGAAAATTAATAATAACAAGTTAATGAGGTGATTATCTGTCCTAAGGAAGATTAAGATCTAGCATCAAATTGTGATAATTTATATGATTAAAGGGAGAAATAAACTTGACCGAGACAGCTTTCAGGTAGTTTTCTTTAAAATTTTAGAAATGTAAAAGTTCCATTGCATCTCAAAAGAACAAAATATTCTTATCAGTAACGTTTAAATAGATTCGTTCTGAGAAATACAACCTTTCAGACCATTCTAAATTATAATTGTGAATTTTACTTGTGAACCATTGTTTCCCATTTTAGATGGATTCATTCTA